>NC_047671.1:11620000-11697500 GCF_011762505.2 Arvicanthis niloticus
CCAGGCTGGTTATGCAAGCAGAACACGTCACAGATTCAACATCTGGAGACATTATAGATATTTCATCCAGCACCTGTGTAGATTGATCCTTCACCTCTAGTGAAAGAAAGGGTGGGGCTTAGCATAGGAAGCCATAGTAGCCTTTCCTGATACCATCCCATCTCTGCCAGTGGACTGAGTCCCTCGGATGCTTCCTGTCACGTTGTGTATGCCTTCACTACAACTTGACACACAGCATTTGGGCAACTTCAGCATTCATCAGTCCTCTTTTAGCTTAGCCCATGTGCTACACCAAAACAGGGCCCCTCCATATCTGTATTAGAGTTTTGTATTTGTATTAGAGTGTTTTTGTCTTAGAGTTCTACAACAGGAAGAGATAACAGAAGGAAGAGATAATGAGGGAGTGAAGCCCTGAAGGAGTGAGCACCTACACCAAGGGATGCTGGAATTGGGGTGAAGGGCCCTTAGAAACACTGCATGGAGACAAGAGGGTGGATTGTGACCTCTCTGGGACCCATTCACCCTAGGCTTTTGCCATCAGGTCTGGCACCAACAATTCTCCTGATCCATCATTCAGTAAACATACCATGTGCTGTCTGCCTGAAATGAGATGTCTGCCCTAGATGAGATACAGGAAGCTTCAGTTCCCAGATCTAGAGATGCACAGTGCTGAATGCCCTTCCTCTCAGCACTGAGAGGTTAAGGACCACGCCATTCCATGGAGGCATTCTTCCAAACAAAAGAAAGTTGACTTGTTCTGCTGATGATGGTCAGGGACACTAAAAAATAATTTTTAAATGGCCATCAACTTACCCAGAAGAAATTTCCAGCCTCATTGAGGAGCATAATAGAAAAGTGTTGAACTGCATTTATAAAACCATTCAGTGCCTCCTCAGAAAAGCTCTATGCACCATTGTTGTTTGCCTTTCTAACCAGCATATGAGCATGCAAGTCCTGGCCCCCAACAATGCTGCTCTCTGCTTCATAATAATGGCTGTGCCCTGAGGACCATTTACTGGGTACTTGGCATGCACTAAGCAACAGCTCTCTGAGTAGGTAGCAGCACACTGTTGAGGGAAAGTGTCTCAAGAAGATTAAAAAACGATAATAAGGTAATCAGAACCTAGATTTGTCTACAGTGGGGCTTCAAGGGACGCCTCCCAAACACTTTGTTGCATCTTATTAGAGCTTTGGGAAGACTTCTTGAGTGGAATCCATCACTCATAGATATCCCTTACAGACTAGATTCTGGTACTATTCTAGTGGTCCCAAGTCTTGCTAACAGTGTGTTCTTTGGACTGTCACATGACAAGGACATGGCACCACCTGAAGCTTCAATTGGTTGTGGCAAAATGCTTGGAGGGCAGAAGGATCATGTGATCTGCCTCGTAATTGAATTTGTAGGCTCTTGGCAAACCATTCACTCAACTATCTCGGGGGAAGAATGGGGAGAAATATTAAATGTGGCAGAGTGCCTCAAGGAATGCAAGGCAGGTCAACATAGTGAGGCCGGAGTGTGGAGGTGAGAGAACCCTGAAAAAGAGGGGTAGCTAACCTTGCCCTCCCTCTGCAAGGACAAGCCTACCACTCTTCTTCTCTCCACATGTGGTCATTGCCTGTGTCGCCATAAAAGGTTTCTGCTCCACAGTTTCTAAGTGCCATCTACCACAACTTGGTCCTGCAGTCCTTTCAGATCTAGAGCCCTGTAGATACCGTCTCTGTGCCCTTCAGCTCACTTTCTCAAAAGAGGCCTTCTACTGCCTCATGCCAAGAGCCTGTTTGAATCAAGTGCCTCTCTTTAGTCCAATCAACTACAGCCATGTAGCTAAAAAAAATGGCTGCCAAGTGCATTCCTTCAAAGGAGACTGATTAAAGAAGGCATGGAATGCCCACAGTTCCTGGAACTGGAAGTATATAGTCTGGCCAGGTTCCCCAAGACAAAACAAGTCTTGTAAATAAAAATACATAAGCAACTATGAAGGGTCCAATAGCTGTACTGTGGAAGGTGTGTGCTTATCTGTCACAGGATAAACTAAAGACCTCCTGATTCCATTTATGTTGGCTATCAGTTAAGTATTCCCCTCACCAATCAGCCCCTCCTGTAACCAGGGCTATAGGTAACAAATAAAAGCTAGTTAAACAAACATTCACAGCTGATGTAACATAAATATCTCTTATCTCCTCTCCCTCCAGTTTGGATTACCACCCTGCACCTGGCCCTTCTGCCTCTCGGCACTCACCTTCCTTCTCCTGACAACCAACAACCCTGGCATCTACAAGCTGCCACTCAGCAAAGTCACCTACCCAGAGGCCAACCGCATCTACTTCCTGTCCCAGGAGAAAAACAGAAGGGCATCAACAATAACTAAGTACCAGGCCTACGATGTCTCCTAAGCTGCCCTTTCTAAAGCATGTCTTGTAAATGCAGCCTCCGGCACATGGTCTGCACCCCAAGCTAAAGCTAAGGACACTGAACCTCCCTTCTTTCTAATACGTGTGTGGCCGCTGGTTGGGACCCTCGATAAGATGTGCAGGACTCATCAAAGCCATGCTAGTTTAGACTAAATACCCACTGATGGCTCTTTGGGAACTCTCTGGGGGAACTTGCTAGTCACCCTTCTCAGTTACTTAGTGGGGCAAAGCATGGTGCCTGGAAATGCTCATTAGCTTCCCGGGCAAGAGGGCCTGGTCCCTACCCTGCTCTGCCACTAACGAATTCCAACTGTCTCAGGCCTGTCCTCTCCCTACCCAACACCCCCATCTCAGCCTGGGCTTTTTGTTGCCAAAATTTTCTTTATGACAAGGAGGGACTCTAAAGTTCTTCTACCTCAGAAACATTCTTTTCCATCTCCTGTAAACTAATCAACTCAGCATGACCAGCAAATAATTATTCTGACTTGAGTTACTTATGGAATGGTTCTCAGTGGAGAGAGGAAAATGTTTGTGTCCTGTGGAAGTTTATCCTTAGACACGGGAGATGCTCTCCAGACTTGCTCTCTAGACACCTGAATTCATTGAAAATGCCAATATACCTTCTTTGCACCATAGAAATACTCCCAGAAACATCATGTGGTAAGAATTGATCTTTCCCAACATCCAATCATAGCGTAAACAAACATCTTTGCTTGTGTAATATTCAAAATCAATACTGTCATTAAACTTGAAATTTGCAAGTTGGTATCTGGGTTTTCTTAAAATGGGGCTTTCCTTCATACTCATAGAGAGTTTCACCCAAGCGTGTGTCTGGAAAGAGAAAACGGGCATAAGGGTGATCAGAAAAGATGTCGATTTTCTTGTGGAGAATTGTGCAGATGTCCATGTACCTGTGGTGCTGGTACAGATTAAATTCCCATTACCTTTCAGCATACAGTCTCTCACCTTGTGCACCAAGATTACTAACCCAGCCCTTCGTGAATGCCCTTCTCCAGAGTAGCATGAACTCCTTCTAACAACAGTGAGACCTCAATACACTCTTCCAGTTCAGCGTGATGAGGTGCTGAGGTAACCAGGGACTCAGGGCTGGGGAGACGGCTCAGTCAGTAAAGCGCTTGCTACACAAGCATGAGGGCCTGAGCTCAAATTCCCGAGCTGTCATAAAGAGCTAGGCGTGATGGCGTGCACCCACAATCCTAACTGTGGGACGAGGCCGACAGATTCCTAAAGCTGCAGTCCAACTAGTCTTGCCAAATTGGTGAGCTCCTGATTCCATGCAGAATGATAAAGACAGAGAGCCAACTTTGACTTCTGGGCCCCACATGTATCCCCGACACACACACACACACACACGAAAACATACATGCATATATGGTTGAGGGCGTAGGTGAAAGCAAGAAAACAGACTATAAATGCATGTTTCAGAAAGAAAGGTAGAACTACATTTTACTGAAATTTATTTTTTTTTAAAAAATGCTAGTTTCTACATCTATATTTTTATTTTTCTGTGTGCCAGAGATCCCTGCCATTTTTTTCCAGCAGCCCAAGAGCACTGAGACATATATTTCTCCTCCAGATCCCATCCCACCCCTTATGGCTTTCCCAGGAAAATAGAACCCTTCTCTAAGCAGAAAAGTCCTCCACATAGGAAAAAGGAAATGACTCACACGCCAGAGCCGCCTCTGAGTTTGTGATCACACCTTGAGGCCAAGAAGGTCCCAGGCTGTGTTTTAATGACCATGGAAATTATGGTTCTCCAAGGATCAAGCATTCAGGAATTTCACCCAAAGGCTGTTTATGCTCAAAGCTTACTCAGCTGCCCCTCAACCACGATGTGATGACATCTAACCATTAAAGAACGGGTCCTTGTGTATTTCCACCAACGTTTTATAATCTGATTTTATTAAGAGTAGGAACCCTTCCATGCCTGTGCCGTTTTGATTACTGACCACTAATAAAACCCTTCAGCTGTTCTGAGTATTTCACCATCGTCACCTATAAAGCAAGCTGAGTCGGCCAGGCATTCCATGCAAGGTGGAAACAGATGGGGCAAAAAAAATGCCTATGAAAATATACGACGTCTATGAGATCCCAACGCGGACTGTCGAGTCTAGCAGTTCACTTAAGCACCAGAAGTAGAGAGCTGGAGCCTGCTTCCAAACCCTGAGAGTAGCTTTGCCTGTGAGCGGTCCTTCAGCGAGCCATCCAGTGACATCACTGGAAAGCAGCCCTCGTGAAAGTTTTATACCATGGAAAATGGCCAACTCTACAAATCTAATATATATATATATGTATATGTATATGTATATGTATATGTATATGTATATGTATATATGTATATATATGTATATACACCTGTTAACAAAATGGTGTGTACACATATACATATATGTGTGTGTGTGTGTGTGTACACACCATTTTGTTAACAGGTGTACAAACAAAGCAGCCTATTAAACCTATTAAACCATGGGATGTATGTAACAGAATAAGGTATAAAATAAAAAATATACACGCTTTCATTCATTCAGGAGAAAGCCCTTGTATGAACCAGGAAGCTGATTTACCCAAGACTGAGACATGTGATTAATTCAACTCTCTCAGGAAAAAAAAAAAAATTACTCAGGGCAGACACTGTTCTTTCTGTTGTTTGTCTCTTTCATTCCTCACACTGGCCTGTTGATGCCATGTGGTAGCTGTGCGTCACTACTGGCCGACACATATCTCCACACCCTTGCCTTTGACAGCATGCATTTACCTGTCCTGGATAGAATTTGAATTCTGTATTACACATAACAAATACATATATGCACACACCTGACTTTCCAACAGCCCAGCCACTCCAGAAAGTCCTGCCCAGATCCTCCTTCTAACCCAACCAACCCCAAACTCACCATCAACTTATGCACAATAACTGTGAGCTCTGTGCAGCCTTCCATAACCATCCTGTCCTTACAGATTCCTGCTGCAGGGGGTGGCTCAGTGGTAAGGCACCAGATTCCCTCACAGTTCCCCCATACCTTGAACCCCTACGTCATATGATAGTCTCAGGTAGACAGGTAGATGGTCGGGACCAGTTGAAGTCCAATGTGTGTTGGATTGGTTTGGAACTCCATATCTAACAGAGATGACTGAGCATCCTCCCAGGATTTGACATGGCTGTGGTGGCAGAGGCAAGAATGGGCCTCTCTCTTATGTTCTCAGTCACGGATGCTGTGTCTCTAGAGTCACACTTTGAGAGACTCTTATGTAACAAATGAGATCCTGCCTCCAATAAACCCTTTCCCTTTCTGTCACACACCATGACGTGTTAGCTGTACATTGTTGTATACGTAGGAATTCTCTGTGGAGCTTCCTCAAAGTACACACTCCTGAGCCTCAGCCCCAAAGATGTGGGTTCAGCAGATCCAGATGGAGCCAAGAATCTGAACTTTCCCATAAACTCTTGGATGGCATGGATCAAGGTGCTGGATCAAAGTCCAGCCCTTGAGATCACTGACTGATCACCAGGTAGACAAGCAACATCCAGTTCCAATGCAAACCCTCATCCTGGACCACGCAAGTCTCAGTAGGCATGAACACGGCATGTTTTGAATGCTCCCAAGGTGTCTTCCAGTATGCACCCAGGCTTACAAGCAACTGTGGGTTCTGTTTCCTGGGTCCTAATCTGCTTCTTAAAGAGTAATTTCTGAAAAAAAATTAAAATAAACAAACAAACAAACAAATAAAAAGTCATTCCTGGAGAATGTTAAACTCTCAGTTCTGATTCTCATGGGGCATAATGAGGAACACGGGGTACCAACAGGCAGGAGGAGGAAGTGAGAAACTTCCAAAATGAAGTCTGTTTTTTGGTAATAGTTGGGGGCTAACTCTGCACTCTAACGGAAACAAAAAAAGAAAAGAAAAGAAACCACCAACCAGAAACATCCGGCTCAAAAGACCAAATAAAGAAGCCAAGCTTAGCATGGGCCCCAGAAGCCTGCTGAGTGTGCACAGTGAACCACAGGAAAAGTACACCCGTGGGGTAGTCAGAAGCCCCTCCAGCCACACTGCAGGGGCACAGTCAGAGCCAACGCAGAGCATGGCAGCCACTGAGGTACAGCAGGGGCACCTGTGAGCAGGTAGGAATGGAGGGTTGGCCCAAGGGTGGGGCTAGAAGGGAGAGCTGTAGAGGTGTTGACTGTTGATGGCAGCTGCTCTAGGAAAAGGAGTCTGCCCCGTGGAGTCAGGCATAGAGGAAGTCTCAAGTGGTATAGTTTGAGATAAGAAGGAAAAAAGACAGAGACAGGCAGGACACAGGAGACAGGAGGAAGAACAAAAGCCTCTGGGCTTGCAGTACCAGAACAGAAAAAAAGTATGGGAGGGAGCAGATCGTTCTGATTTAAGGATGCAAGGGGTTCCAGTCCTCCTGAGAGCTGCCTGGTTCACAGACTGCTGCAGAGAAGTGGGTGGCTCTCCATCCCTTCCCCTGCACTGAACTTCTTGAGAGGTCTGTCCAAATCAGGCTGAGTGCTACAGAGAGAGTTTGTCACTCACAGACTGGCCTGAGCAGGTGCAGAGAGGAGGAGGAGGACCAGGGGACAAGGATGCAGGCAGCGCTTGAGGGGAGCATGTAAAAATCCTGGTGTTCAGGTCCCATCCGAGGTCTAGGGTGTGCCCAGGCATGAATGGTTCTCAAAGCTCCCAGAGTGTGTTCATGTGCAGTCAAGTTGCCACACACCTTTGGAAGGTGAGGAGGACCCTCTCTGTGTGTTACCAACATTGGGAGAGAGTTGACAAGTGGGAGACACACAGGTAGCTTGATTTTTTTAATTGAGATTATTTTTTTCATACAATATATTTTGATCACTGTTTTCCCTCCTTTGTCTCTGCCCAGACTCTCCCCACCTTAATATAGAAACAAAAGACCAGTAAGTTTTTTTTACAAAAAAATGCCCAGAGCATTATGAAAAAAAAATCCAAAATATCACTGAGTTGTTTTGTCTTGGCCATCTCCTGCTGGGTATGGGACCTTTTAGTGTGGTTTGTATGTCCAGTGAAACTCCTTTGAAGAAACTAATTTTGCCTTTGCAAGTGGTTGTAAGCTGGAGACAGAGTCTTGATTAGGGATGGAAGTTCATCTCCACTTTTCCTGTCAGCACTGGGACAGAGTTTGGTTTGGACTGGTGTGGGCCTTGTGTGAGCAGCATGATTTTTGTCAGGGGACAGTTGTTCCTGTCTCTGGGGTGAGAGATGAGAGATGGCCTGTGACTGCTAAAGTCTTAAATCCAAGATCTGGGCATTTAAGCCTGGCTCCTGACTCCTCTGACAGAGGAGCGGAAAGGCCAGCATGGTGGTCCCTGTCTTTCATCTCAGCAACAAGGAGGCAGAGGCAGGAGGATCTCATCCTGGTCCACATAGTGAACTCTATTACTGCAGAATAAAGCTCTGGAGAGAGATGGGGGGAGGGAGGAAGGGACAAAGAGGGATCCTGGCCCAGCACACCTGCCACTCTCCCTGGGTTTGCCAGCTGCCTCTAGGGGCTGCTTCCTCCTTGTAAGGCCTCAACCTGGCTCCTGGACCGCAGCCCCAGGCTCTGGACAGGAACAGAGTCAGAGTCCTTTGTGGGGAGGAGTGGGTTTCACAAGCTCTGATTCTCTGTGCTGCCCCCAAGTGCAGCAAGAGAGAGTGCTTCTTCACACTCACAGGGTCCGTGTTCCATGAGGATGGTTTGAATGCTGTTGGTTATTTAAGGATTAGGCCGTAGATACTGCACTGGTTGGCCTGCAGAGGTGCAAGCTTTGTCTGTAAGCATGTGAGAACTGGTTTTAGGAGTCCTGTTTTTTAACTAGGGGTCCTGGTTTATGTAGGGGTCCTGCTTTTTGTACTATCATTTTTAGAGGCTAAATGTTAAGCAGTGTGTGGTGCTGTGTGGTGGTGGTTTCTGTTGTTAATTTTTCAGTCAGCAGACACGGGTTTCATTGTGACATCTTCATACTAAGGTTATATTTTTATATTATCACTATATCTTGTTCTCATCTGACTTCTTACTTTCCTCTCCCTTCCCTTCCCCCACCAATAAGCCCTCTCCTCCTTTTAAAAAGCGTTTCAGGATTTATTTATGGCATATTTGTATGCACACACATCTCTGTGAGGGTATAGGCACCTGACCGCAGGTGACCAGAATGGGACCCTTGGATCCCTTGGAACTGGAGCTACAGGTGCCTGTGAGCTACCTGTCATGAGTGCTGGACTGAGCAGGTCCTCGAGGAGAGCAGCAAGCACTCTTAACCCATGGCCACTGCTCCAGCCTCAAGGGTTCTCCCTTCTGCTTCCATATATAAACAATAGTGTTCCCTCTTCCTCCTCCCACCCTCCTCTTTCTAAACACACACACACACACACACACACACACACACACACACACACGTACGTCTACCTACAATCCGCATATGAGGGGGGAATGTGGTATTTTTCCGAGTGTGGTTTATTTCATTCGTTTATCGTGATCACTTCCAATTGGATCAACTCCCCTGTCCCTGCCATAACGTCAGTGTATTAATTTGGTTTGGTTTTTGAAAATGCCATCCAAACCCACCTGAGTTATAATCACTTAAATATGGTCAAAAATACAAATTCCTGTGGCCCCTTCAAACCAAGGAAGTGTGCTTCGGGGCTAGAACCCACCCTAAAGTCCCTGATGAGCGCTGTGTGTATCAAAGTTCAAGAACTGTGTTTATCCTTTAATCCAGAAGGCACCCAGTGTCTGTAGAGAGATGAGGACAGAGGTGACAGACGCCGAGGACTAAGAACCCTTTTATTTTACCTAACCTGCCTCTGCACTGCCCATGGTTGGAAACGGAGCTTCTACATCCTAAGTGACATAGTCACTAGGCTCGGACATGCAGGCTGCACTAGAGGGCGCCAAAGTATCTCCAAAAGCCATTTCCAGGTCGGTCGCTCCCTGTTCCACTTCACTGATACTGTGACTCTGAAAGGGACACCAGAATACATCAGAGTGCTTAGCTGCTAAAGAACACTCTTGTTATCCCTGGGGCTGAGGAATCCACCCCTTTAAGCGGATATTTCTCCTCCCGAAAGAAATGCACAGCTCCTTTATAATATCTTCACAGCGAAATGGGGTCAAGCTCTTTGAGGAGCTCTGAGCCGTCTCCTAACATAAGTCAGGCAGCCAGTCCCCTAACACAAGGCAAGTGGTTTGCACTGCTAAGGACCCAGAAACCTTGAGTCACAAAAGCAATGTTTAACATGTTTATTATTGATTCGTTCTATGACAACACTTATAATAGGGAGTGGGGGATGGTAAAGGAGGTGGTGGCATTGGTGGTGGCATTAGTGGTGGTGGCAAAGTCGGGGCAGAACTGTAAACTGTGGAAAACAGAATGGAGCTGGCTAAGGGCTCACCCGACTGAAGGATTAAAAAGCAAACCCTTGGGCTGATGGGCAAGTTGTTCTTCTCTCTCTCTCTCTCTCTCTCTCTTTCTCTCTCTCTCTCTCTCTCTCACACACACACACACACACACACACACAGTCACAGTTCTCCACCATTAGAATACTCCTGCACCTCAGTTTCAATACTTTATTTTTCTATTCTTTTTGTCTCTTTCTTCCACTTTCCATTGTAAATGCTTCTCCATCAGTGGTCAACGCCCCGTTCCCATGTTCACATCTTCTATGGGAACTTCTCTGGTTCTCAAGGAAAAAATTGAGCGCATGTTCTCCCACACATGCATACTACTTCTGTACACTTTGTCTTTAATGTTCTCCTGATTTGGCTTTTAAGAGGCTGATGGGATCTCCTTGCTCATCAGAGATGGCCTTTCAATCGACCTCTCCAAAGGTTGTTTTAGAAACCTAGCAGATGCCTCATGCCAACCCATCACACAGTCTCACATGTCATGCTAACCCATCACACAGTCTCACATGTCATGCTAACCCATCACACAGTCTCACATGTCATGACAATCTATCACACAGTCTCACATGTCATGCCAATCCATCACACAGTCTCACATACCTACCATGAGACTGAACAAGAAGCAAGTTATGATCTGAATTCAGACAGCCTATAACAAATGCTTCTGTTTTATTTTGTTTTTTACACTTTATTAAAGTATGATATGTATCCAGAAAAGTGAAACAATTGTAAGTGGATCATTTTGGCAATAAAGTCCCCATAAATGAACATGCTCGTGTAACTACTGCCCAGGCTGAGAAACAGACTACATAACCAGGCAGATGTACCTCAACAACTGTACTTAGAACTGTATTTCTATTTAAACTTGTGATGGGAAAAATGAGCTATGAAATTTCAAATATGTGAGTAGACATATCAGAGGCGGTGGAAGTGAAAATGCTCTACCTATATGAGGGAAATGGCTACACTTGGAGGACACTGTGTTGGTGGGAACATCCCAGCAGGGGCTCATGGGAATGAGACTGAAACCAACTACGAATGGTTGTCTGCCTGCCAATTCTTGCTGGTCTCCGAGCTAGGGACCCCACAGGTGCTGTCTCTCTGGTACCATTGAGGTGTCCATCCCATTTGTCTTAGTCGGGGTTTCTATTCCTGCACAAAACATCATGACCAAGAAACAAGTTGGGGAGGAAAGGGTTTATTCAGCTTACACTTCCACATTGCTGTTCATCACCAAAGGAAATCAGGACTGGAACTCACACAGGGCAGGACTTTGGAGGCAGGAGCTGATGCAGAGGCCATGGAGGAATGCTGCTTACTGGATTGCTTCCCCTGGCTTGCTCAGCTTGCTTTCTTATAGAACCCAGGACTACCAGCCCAGGAATGGCACCACCCATAATGGACCCTCCCACCCTTGATCATTCATTGAAAAAATGCCTTACAGCTGGATCTCATGGAGGCATTTCCTCAAGGGAGGCTCCTTTCTCTGTGATAACTCCAACTTGTGTCAAGTTGACACACAAAACCAGCCAATACATCATTTAAAGCCAAAAAACGCTAAGGCAATGTAGAATTATCCTAATTCCTGTGTTACTACGCTAAGAAGTCCCAGTGCCAGGACTTCAGTCATTTAGCACTTCCCAGAAGGAACAGCACAGGCGGTAGGGATGGGGACAGTTGTCCTGGAGCATCCCCCTCCAGGGAACTTGACAATTCCATGGAAAGTCTCATTGAGAAGTCATGAGCGTTAGGGATAGTAGGGTAGGTAGAGGCCAGGCCCTGAACACAAGCCAAGGCTGGGGTAGCTTTTTATCAACAGCACGTTACCTGCTGTAGTCAACACATAAGGAAATGGTTGATCCCAGAGGTATCAGAACATGGTCCCTTGCCCACACTACATTGAGAACTATAGAGGCAGATCACCTTGGGACAGGGGTTGAAGCAACGCTGCTCACCCTGTGGTGGCCAAAAAGCAGAGACAGGAGGAAGAGAAGGGACAAGTTCCCAACAGCCTCTTTCAGAGCAGGCCCTCTTTTTCTCTTTTTTCTCTTAGGACCCATTTGCTAAGGGTTTCACAGCTCATGATAGCACCATGGCTTCATCACCAAGCCTTCTGGGCCTTTGGGGCGTATTCAGAGTGCAAACTACAGCCGTGGGCTTCCTCCGTTCCAGTCGCCCAATCAGCTTCTTTGCCTTTCTTACCCTTCCATGCATGATGGTGGGCGTTCCGGAGGAGGAGTGCAGGGAAGCAGGAGGAGAGGTGTTTCTTCTGCATTTCTGAGATGCCTCGATGCTGGGGCTAAGTAGTTCTCCCACCTGGTATTTTCCATTAGAGGAAATGTAGGGTTTCTGTTGTTGGCACAACAGCTCAGCCGCCAGCACCGAACAAGTGTTTAAGATGATGCCCTGACCTTCTGACCTGACGTGCTTACAAGCACAGCACAGAGCTTCCCATAGCTACGGGATGAGCCCTTATTGCTGTCAGGGCATGTATATCCTCCTAATCGCAAGAGGTTCTGTGCTTCAGGGAGGACTGCCGGGCAGCATACTGCCCAACACTCCTTGGGCTAACCTTCAAGACCTTTTAGTGGGGCTAGCCAAACTGGCCAGGAACCTTGCCTGTTCAGAGCAATATGGTCAGAGACACCCTGGACGTGGAAGACTGAGGTATACCCTGGTTCCACTCCTCACTAGTACTGGACAGTTCACAGGTCAAATGTTTTTGTGTTCTTTCTTTGTTTCCTTCCATTTGTTTTGTTGAGACTGGCCTTGAACACAATGTAGAAGAGGCTGACTTTGAACCCCTGGTCTTCCTGCCTCCAACCCGCAAAATGCTGGGATTATAGACATGTATTACTGTGCCTGGCTTGTTCTCTCCACTTTTTAAATGAGAGGTTATCTTGCCTAGCATGTGGGGGGCTCTACATGTCATCCCACCACCTCCACAGAAAATAAATCCAGAGGGAGGACAGTCACCTGAAGAAACAAAAGAGCATCTACCCCATCTCCTCACAAGTTCTGTGGTCAACAGAGTCCTGTTGATGTGTCAGAGGGTGCTGAATGGTCTCTAATGTGATTGGCTTATCCACTCCTTTCTCCTCTGCTTCTCCGCTTCTCTGCTGCTCTCACTACACCCTGCTCCCATCTTCTCTGTGCTCCACGAGTGATCTCCAACTTCAGTGCACGCAGCCCTCGAGTCTTACCCAGCCGAAAGCCATGTGTCTCTAACCACATGCAGAGGTCCCACCTGCCTGTCCAGGCATCTCAAATCAGCACCACAAAATATATTCCCAGTAGCATTTACTGTACTCCATTTGTTCCATTTCTTTATAAAGCACAATAGACATAAACCGAATGCACCCATCACATGTAAACAGCCTAATAAATATGTTTGAACCAATGTGCCCAGGGAAGCAGCATCTGAAGAAAGAAAGAAACATCTCTAGCAGCCATGCACCCCCTCCAGTGGGATCTGAACCTTGACTGCAGTGAGTTAACGCCTGGTTTTGACCTTAGTATTAAGGACAATCCTGCAGTCTCCGCTCCCCTCTGCCACTGGCTGTTTTCATTTAACGCTGTGAGGTCCGCTCACACCACTGAGTGGAGCTGCAAGCCTTGGTTGCCCTGCTGTCAAATTGTCATTATTTAGCCATGGCATTGTAGAGGGGCACTTGGCTTAACCCCTGTGGCTCTTATGAGTGTGTTTGCACTGGGCATTTCTGTGTATAGACCTGGGATGGAGCTGCCTGGCCACAAAACACACAGCTGGCCTTTCTAACAGACGCTGCCAGTCCTTTCCAAAGGCCACCACTTCCTCACCAATATGTGATGCCATTTCGATACACCCTTCCGGTACCCCCATGGCTATGGATAGTTCTTTTCCTCCTGAGTTATCTCATGCTTGCAGCCCTTTCCCCCTGAACTGTCTTACCCCAGGGACTGTGGACCACTCCATGTACACACACAGCATCCTACTTCACACAGAACTCCACAGCCCCTGGCTCTTTAGACCCAGGCCTACTCATTTGTCCTGTCTGACATTCTTGATAAACCTGGTCAGCAATCAAACGGACCCCATCTCTCCTTTCAGGATTCGAGGCTTTAATTTTTCCCAGGGCTTTAATGCCTTCTCTGGTAAATCTGGGATGCCATATATTATGTCCTCTGTATTAGCAGCCCTTCAGAACAGCCTCCCTCCCAACCCACAGGAGAGTTAAAGGTGGCAGCAGCTCTGAACACTTGTCCCAACACTCCTGTTTTCACAGAAGCCTCAAGTTGTAAAGAACTTTTTAGAAATCCTAATGACTTGACAAGTAAGTGGGTTTTTTTTTTTTCTGGCTTTTAAAAAAATAACCCCCACTTCTTCATTAGTGGTAACCAGGTTTTGGTCTGCAGTTGGCAGAACTTTGAATGTTAACTGGGTGGGGAAAGAGTTGTTAACTTTGAATGTTAACAGAAATTTCAGGCTCCCACTTTCCAAACTGCTTCTCTATGGGAGAAACTCCTTGGCAGGTACAGCTGCCAAGCATCTTCCTCTAGTAGACAATGTTCAAGACTTCCTGTCATTGGAGAAAGCCATGGAAATGGGGGGTTGGGGGTAGGGGTGAGGGTGTTGGGGGCAGGGGTGGGGATGGGGTACATCAACAGCAAACAAACTTTTCTATTTTCACTACGTTTTTAAGGCAATTCAAACTGTCATGCGGTCTGTGCTTGCTCATAATTTATTATAGTTATTACATGAGCAAATACGTTGTACAGGGGACACCTAGGCAACAGTATTACCAATAATTTGGAATTTAGGAGAGCTTCGCTACTTTAATGTCCATCAAGGTACATACTTAGGTCTTTTCTATTACAGTGTAGCATTTTGCTGTGTCTATTTTTAATTTGATGCTGTTATTGGGGATGGGAGGTGGGGTGGGCTCTGTACCTAGTCTCGATGTTGTCTCACCTGGCTGGCAGGTGCCTTCTGTAAATACAAAGGGGTGTTGCTTTCCTGTGGATACAACAGGGACAAGATTTGTGGGCCATGACTCACCCAACACACCCTGCAGATTGATCCCAGGCTGTCAGTGGCCCCGAGTGACCCTGCCTCTTAGGGACTATCGTCAGGTCTCTGACCGGAAGCCCCTCCCCTCTACTGCCATCTTCACTGAATGCAGCTCAGATGTGAAATCTTCATCTTCCACATCCCGTCACCTCTCCTAGTGTTCCTTGTAAGCCACCCTTTAACCCTAAATCGTATCTGCCGACAATCCAGTGCATCGTGGGTATTATTTGAAAAGAACCTGGCCCTCTCTGCTTTAAGCTGGAAGAATGGGTCCCTCTGAGGCTTAGGATATTATAAATTCTTCTGTGCTAGGATCTGTTCTACATGCAAAACAATCACTGATCATATACCCTTGGCTTTGACACATGTGTAACTGATTCCCTTGCTGGAGCAGACACAAGAGCTATCTTATACATGTCATCTGCCAGGGGCCAGAAGGACAGAAAACTAGGAGAGGACAGATGACGGGAGGGGGCTATAGTATTGTCTGCAGCTGGCAAGAGAGCTAATCCCAGCACTAAGAGGTGGTCAGCTGGCCAAGGTCATCTGAATTTGAAGCCACAGCTAGGCTACAAAGGGAAGAGCAGTAGCTGTGCCCCACACTGAGACCTTGAGGACTCCAGGCTGCCTGTGTTTGGTTTGGTCTATGTTTAGTAGCTGGGGTTAAGACTATCTTATATTAACACATTGATCTACACCAAGGAAGCTCTGCAAGGCCAGGTTCCCTTTCTACTTGAAGTCCTCAGAATGGCCTACGTATTTTGGGACAGTCCTAGAGGCAAGCCAAAGTATAAGCACAGCAGGGAACTGTGAGGCTTGAGTACTGGCTGCTGGTTGACCCAAGGCAGGGGCGTGGCTCCCTAGAGGACATGATGCTGTAAGTCCTTTCTTGGGCCTGTGATTGGAAGAAGTATCTCCCCTCCCCGCCTCCAAGCTTTGCTTCCTCTCAATACCTCACACAATCTCCACTAGCCCTTCAAATCCCCAGAGTCATTCACCCATATATTCCAGTGACTCAGCAAATAAGTTTCTGAGAACGTCAGTAGCAGACACTGAACCCAATACTAGGACTAAGTAACAGCTAAGACCAGTCCAGACTCTGCCCTCTGGGAGGTTTGCTGGCCAATAGGCAAGTATAATAAAGTAGAAGTGTCTAACTGTAAATACTGATAAACACCATGAACAAAAGGCAAGATACTCTGAGCGGCTGATGGTTGCAGCTGTAGCTGGCAGGTTCAGCTCTGCTCATCAGTCAATCTTAATGGGAGACACTGGCCCACCAGTTAGCCCACCCTGGCCCTGGGTGTGAGGGGGCAGCAGTTGAGAAGGAAGTTGATCTTTACAAAGAGGAATTTAACACATCTATTGTTGTAATGTAGAGCTTCAGGGAATGAATTCCTTGCAGGGAGAGATTTTAGCTAAAGGAATAATATACTGAATAAGGGTAGAATTTACTGCAAGAACCAAGGATTGAGCTACAAATACAAAATATTGACCAGGCAGTGGGGGCACATGCTGCTAATCACAGCACTTGGGAGGCAGAGGCAAGTGGATCTCTTGAGTTTGAGTTGTAGGCTAGCTTGGCCTACAGAGTGAGTTCTAGGACAGCTAGGGGCATTCGGAAAAGGCTTGGCTCAAAAAAGTTAGATAGATAGATAGATAGATAGATAGATAATAGATAAATAGATGGATAGATAGATAGATGACAGACAGACAGACAAAAAACAAAGGAAGAAAAGACAAAACAAATAGTAGAATCCACAGAAATGCTTGGGGGCGATCTGAGCATCTCTGGGGCCTCAATTGCAGATCTCAGTCCCATGGGTGAGCATGGCACAGAGGCATCTGAGCAGACTATAGGAGCTGCTGCCAGGCTCCGGGACTGAAGGAAGCCCTGCTCCTCTGCGTGTGAGCAGCCGATTGCGTGACCTGTGGTAATATCTCTTGGTGACTGATGGTCCTGACGCACACATCAAGCCTAACTAGGCAAGGGAGAGAGTGGTGGAGTCTTGATGGAGTGTAATGGGATGAGGGGTTGATGGGCTTTGCCTACAGCACTGCCTTTCACAGGCGTGGCCCAACCAAGGACAAGATGTTCCTGGTGCCAGCTGGTATGACTCATGGGGATTCACCAATGTGTCTCTAAGCAAGACATTGGAATTTATAAACCACTATCAATCCAGGAGCCTGAATTCACCACCACTTCTATCACCATCACCACCATCACCACCACCACCAACAACAACAACAAAAACAACATCATCACAAAAAAACCTCACCCCTACCAAGTCTCAAGGACTTGAGATGCCTGACTTTCACATATACTCACTCAAGTTCCCTGGGAATGTAGCTGAAGTGCAGGTTCTGATTTGGAAGGCCTCCTGGGACTGTGAAGGTCATTTCCAACAAGTCTCAGGAGCTGCAAAGCAGCTCGGTGGTGGACCACGCTTTGCGTATGTAGCAAGGATTGTGAAGAGCCTTACCCGGAGTGAATGAGAACAAGCTTCTATCCATGCTTCGTGGGGAGGGTGGACCCTGATCCACCATTTTGTCCTCTCTAGCAAGCCCATGCTGGCCTCTAATTTGTGATCCCCCTGCTTCAGCCTCCCAAGGGTTAGGATCACAAGGCACGTGGAGGCAAGCATTCTTCTGAGCCTCAGAATTGATATTTGGTGGCACGACAGGCAGAAACAAGGACGCCAGAGACAGGGACTGTTTTAAGCAGGAACTAATAAAAGTTATCTTTGCTCAAATGCCTATGTGGGCTTTGGTCACCTGAAATCTTTGCGTTTGGCAAGTTGAGAAACCCTTAATCTCCATTAATTTTATAATAAAATTGAAGTTCATAAACATGAACTAGTTTCCCCTGTGGTTTTATTGCAGGCAGGAGTTTGAAGCTCTAACTGCAAACCCTCTCCTACCTTTCTGTAACCTACTTCCCCAGTGCACCAACCAGGGTTGGAGAGATCCAGGCCCACGTTCTCATTGTGGTGTGCACACTAGAATGACGTTTTAAACCCTCATACCTCAAACCAACCACATGGGTAGCAGCAAGTTATAAAAGCTCTCTGGGTCATTGCAATGCACGGCCGTGCCTGAGAATCACTGGTTTAGCCAGGCTGTCCTCTAACAAGTGGGGCAATTGAAATGCCAACGGATGAACTGCCCGTTTTGTCAGCGTCCAAACTAGTGCATCTCCATGCCAACCCTGGGACTCCGTCCAGTGAACTAGCTAAACAAAGTGATGTTTCGGAAAGAAGCCGAGTGGTCGGAGGATGGGGTTGGGGTTACCAAGGAAAACTTTGAAAAGATGGGCTGAGAATTCAATCCAATATGAGCGACACCACACATTCAGGAGCTGCAAGATTCAGGGCAGTCGAAAAGTTTGCCAATCCCAGATCATTAAAATTTAGAGTGTTCCACTATGAAACCTCTGGCACTTAGTCCACAGGACACAGTGGCCGATAAGAAACTATAGGAAACAAGAAAGATGGTGTAGGTCTACTGGGCCAACAGGCTTGCAAGCCAAGCATAGAGGCCACACTGGGACTGAGCAAAAGAATAAATGGCAAGAAACTTTACTTCACATAGTGCAAGCAAAGCAGGGTGAGAGAAACAGCCGCCACCAGGAACCCATGCTTCAAAGTTTTATTTTTAAGATTGGGATTATTTAAATTACAAATGGACTAGACCAACTATATGAACAGATGAAATAAGGTTTTTGAAGCAGAAGAAAAAAATGAGGCTCTTCTAGGGACCTCAGGGCATTGTCTCTTGCATAACTGAGTTGAGACTCTGAGTCTGAAACTATCTTCTCCTACATAAATCACAGGTCTGAGCTGAGTAGGGCCCCGATCGCCCTGACATGCCCCACAGCTTCCCTCGTGTGACTTCACCCTTCAAAGACTGTCACGAAGGTTGTTTTATTAGTGAGGTTTTTCCTGTTTAGATATTTGAGATAAAAAGTTATCAAGAATTTGTTGAGCTTGCATGATAGCCAAATCTCTCTCTAAAATTATAAAGGCCTACGATTCTATAAAAGTCTGAGCTCAAAAGAGATAGCTGTATAGATAATGTTGGATATTAAAAGTTTTCCATTAATAAAACAAAATAGCTGAGGTTGGGTGTTTTATAAAGGCACCAGATCACAAAAAAAAAAAAAAAAAAAAAGACCAAACCAAGAACGAATGATAAGAGGATTGATCCGAACTAGAATCATTTGCCTGGAATTTCTGCTCTGGCCTTAATTCTTTCCAGCTTTGGCTAATATCAACAGTAGGAAAAAGGAGGAGGGGGAAGAAGAGGAGGAAGAGGAGGAGGGGGGAAGAGGAGGAAGAGGAGGAGGGGGTAGGGAGGGAAAGAGGGAGGAGGAAGGGAGGAATGAAGGAAGAAAGAAAGGGAGGAAAGAAAGAAAGAAAGAAAGAAAGAAAGAAAGAAAGAAAGAGAGAGAGAGAGAGAGAGAGAGAGAGAGAGAGAGAAGGAGAGAAAGATACTTCCAACAATCATGACGGATCCTTTAGTTTAGGCTGTTCAGCAAGCTAATATTAAACCTACAGACATCTGGAATAACTATGAAGAACCCAAGCCAGCAACTGCCTCCCTGCCTCTGTCTAACCCACACCCTTCCCTTATTACCCAGACTCTGGTGAGTGGCCTGGACCCCCGGTGCTTGGGGAGTTCCATTTGACTCACATTTTTCTCTTTCCAAACCAACTGCCAAGTAACGCTTCCTCAGCTGGGGACCAATATCCTTTCCCGTGTCTCTCATGACAAGGAGCCATCCCAGTGGCTGGTGAATTACCCTCAAGACAGGGCTCTGAGGAGTTATGAGCTGATACTCTAGTCCTTCACTTCCCAAAGCCCTAATCTATCTCTCTCTCTCTCTCTCTCTCTCTCTCTCTCTCTCTCTCTCTCTCCCTTGTCTAAGATTGAAAACACTCTCCCTACCTTTTTCCCCTTTTGCTCCTCATTGAGAAACAGAATTTTAATCCTAGAAAACCAAAAACATCAGCAGAACATTGCTAGTTATCGTGTCCCCCTTGTCAAAGGTAGCCCAACACCCCTCAAGACACGTTTGTGCCTAGGAATTGTGTTGCAAGAAATACATAAATATCTAAAACGTTAGTGATAGCCCCTTAGACTTCATACATTTGTACAGTGTAGAACCTTCATAGCATTAATCACTAGCCAAAGATGCTAGAGACTTACACTGGCTGAGTTGTAATTTAAATGCTGCCTGTGAGTTTCTGACGAAACTTGTGGCTGAAACTGAGGCTCCTCATAGTTTGGTTTTGTGCTCATTGGAGCTACTGTACTGCACTGAAGAGAAAAAATCTGCAAGTCCACCCATACCCCTGCTGTCAGCATGCTCCCCTAGCAGGGGCAGGGACAGCCAATAGTAGCTTCAGTGAGACCTTTGCACTGAGAACCTGCTGGCCCCAAAGCACCACATCTAGAGAACACCTTCCACAAAGGGAACGCACGTGGCGTTCTGGGTCAGTAATCGATTTAACTCTCATCTGATGCCTTTTTGCCTGACTGTTTACAAAGCCCAAATATCCTTGGATCTAAGCACACTGCAAAGGAATATTCCACTGCAGTCTTTGTTTCTCTTGCTGTGCAATGGAAGAGAAAGGAGAAATAATGTCCTTCCCTGCCCTTCAGGACAGTGGTGCTCAGTGCTCAGATGCAGCCTGTAAAGGCATCCTCTGCAGGATCTCTCTGTGGCCACTGCCTCACTACATACGCGTATTTCCAGAGTTAACTGCCTCTAGAAGGATCGATGTCAAGGAGTGACTGAAAGAAAATAGTGTTGGACTAGTTCTGAGCCAAATGAGTATTTAGAAACATGTATGAGCCTATGATATCACAGGCGTATCGTAGTCCCTGGCTGGTTTTGCTTTCCCTCTTTCCACTCCGTTACCCAGTCCTTCCCTCCTCTCACATTAGATATCTAATGAACTTTCCCAAAATCATTCTGGAAAGAGAGATTCATCATGAATACAGAGAATCGCTGGGTCCTAATCCTGCTATCCAGCCCCTTCCAGCCTGAGTGGGACCGGACAGCATTTAAAAGGTTGGAGTGCTAGAGATAGAATCTCATTGAGTAACCCAGGCTAGCCCCAAACTCACAGTCCCAAGTGCTGTGGTTGCAGGAGTGTGGGCCCACGCCCCGGAAGCACTTAGGAGACAATAGCCAGGAAGTATTTAGAAGGCATCACCAGAGCAGGTGCCAGACATGTGTATTTTACCTGACCAGCCAGGGATGGGTAGAGATGGTTTTAAGTTCCTGAGAAATCAGTGAGAAATTCAAATAGATTTCGCCAGAGTGTGGGCAGGAAGAGACTAGAGAGAACTTTCTGGGGCAGAAACCCCAAGGAAAAAAAGAGAACAGAACGGAAAAGCTCTGTGTTGCTTGTGTTTGTACAGATGGGAGGAGGGAAGGCTGATTTGGGAGCCCAGACAGGAGTGGGGCTAAAAGGCTTGCTGCAGAGAAGGGGTGGGAAGCCAAGGGAGGCGTGGCCAGGACAGCGGTAGGGTGTTAGCACTGGGCAGCTGATGCTCAGCTACCTGGCTAGTAACACAGGAAGGCATCACAGGAAGCGCTGAGTTAAAGCATTGAGTTGTGCAATGGGCTGTCTTAAGACACCAGGAATACACCCAGGCTCCCAGCAGCTCCCAGGAGAGGGCTAGCTGTCTCTGTTTTTCCAACTGAAAACTCTCTCCCCAGCTCTCCCCAAAGCCACAGCATCTGGAGAGAGCCAACCCTGGTGTCTTGAGATCTTGCAGATAAGACTGTAACAAACTCCAATCAATGACTACCCAAAAACTTTAGGTTGGGTTTTGTTTGCTTTGTTTTGTTCTGGGGTTTTTTTTTTGTTTGTTTGTTTGTTTGTTTGTTTTTTGTTGTTGTTTGAGGCAAAATTATCTATATATCTATCAATTGATCAATTGATCTATCTATCTGGCTGTCTCTGGCTGTCCTAGAACTCACTATATAGACCAGGCTGGCCTCAAACTCACAGTTATCCACCTGCCTCTGCTTCCTCAGTGCTGGGATTAAAGGTATGTGCCACCACATCCGGCAACTTCAGAGTTTTTGACATTGCTCTCAGAACTGCACCCAGTCTGAGATCAAGAGCCAGACAAGAGAGCTATGAAGGATCCTGGAAGCCAAGCCAGTGCTAACAGAAGTGGGGAAGGCAGATCAGGGTTACTCCAGCCACAGGGGTCAAGACTTCACCTGCATCATCTTTCATCACAGCCACTAAAGGACGTAGATCACCCATTTCACAGTTCTGAAAGGATGGCACATCTAAGGTTACATAGGGACAAAACCAGGATTCACACTCAGGTTTGGTTGCCTTGGTTACACATATCCTTTGAGTTGTCTGAGTCAGGGCTGCATTTTGTGACCTGCACTTAAGGTGTGGCTGGCTTTGCAGGTCTGGAGCAGAGGCCAGGGAGGAAGGGATGGTGCAGGGGAAAATGGCTCTGTCCAGAAGACCTGAGACGTGCTCGACCCACTCACTCCACCTGATAACAGCCAGAGAAAGAGGCTGCATGGGTGCTGAGGGCCCTGATGGCTCACTCATGAGCAAACACACAGACAGGAGCTGGCAACAACCTACAGTGCTCACACAGCTGACGTCCAGACTCCAGACAAGTGAACTTCAGCTCTCAGAGTCTTAGTTTTCTCCCTTGCAAAACAGGAATAATGACACCATATAGGGTTTGCTTAGTTTTCTTTGTATTGTGGGTGGGAGGGTTCAGCGTTGTTCATTTGGGGGTGGAGAGGTGCTTTTTTTTTTTTTTTTTTTTTTTGTTTGTTTGTTTGTTTTTCGAGACAGGGTTTCTCTGTGTAGTCCTGGCTGTCCTGGAACTCACTCTGTAGACCAGGCTAGCCTTGAACTCAGAAATCCGCCTGCCTCTGCCTCCCAAGTGCTGGGATTTTTTTTTTTTTTTTCAGTACTGGGACTTAGAGTCTGATGGATGAAAAGAAGCCCTCTACCATTGTACAGGCCGGCACTCCATATAGGGATTTTGAGGTGATTAAATGACTCATGCCTGCCAGGTGTTTAACACAATGCTGGCAACCAGAGGAAACTCAACCCTTTTGGGTCGTTCTTATCATTCTTTTCACTACCATTTATCATTATTGATATTAGAAATTGTGGTTCCAGTGCATAACGAACACCAGAAAAGGCTAGAATGTTTCCTTCCCAAGCTGGCCCCATACCAGCTGCAGGACGACCCGAAGGGTTCGTTTTCTGCGTACTTTACCAGGAAAAAAAAAAAAAGGTGTTAGAGATTTGTGAGGATCTCAAAGTTCTCATAGTGAACCTGGGCCCAGCGGTTCTCTCCTGGGATCAACCCTAAGCACTGCTGGGGCCCCCTGCAGAGGAGCTCCGTGGTCTGGCCAGCGTCCAGTGGGTGGAGCCCGAGAGCCGGAGGCCGCCTGAAGGAGGGCCGATAAGGAGAATCCGCTCATCAGCGGGTGTGCAGGAAGACCTCTGGCAGCAGGGAGGGTTTTTCTAATTCTTTATTCACTAAGTGCCCCGACTTTACCATATTTCTAACAGAAAGAAACAAGCCATGAAACTGAAATCGAAGAATGGGGAAGAAACTTTTCGTGGTAGAGTTTGCTCTGGATGTTTGTCTGCTAACATCCAATCTGTTTTAAAGGCAGTGCAGTCCGTCTTGGGGTTTTTGCCTGGAAATAGGAACGACCAGGGAAGCATGTGTGGTTTTAGTTTTCCTGCATGGGCAGGTAGCTAGTTTGCAGAAATAACTTGTATTCCCCTGGTCCTCCCTCCTTCCCTCCCTCTCCCACTGCCTTTGGATCTTCCCAGCTTAACACCAGGACAGAAATGTCAACTCCAAGAAACTTCCATCGCAGGAGTAGCCACTTCGCTCTACTGTGCTTTGTCATTTAAATGACACTCTGTGGACCCTTACAAATCTTTCCAGAAACAGTTCAAATTGAGGGTAGGAAATGGCATAGAAGAGAAAAGGGTGAATTTGAATTTGGTTATCACTAAGTAAAGACCCTGAGATGCTGTGCAGATGTGACAAAATGGTTGGTACCATGTCAAGAGAGGAGAGAGGAAGGTAAAGACACAGGCATGAGGCACCGATGCCAGGGGCCACCCCCATCCCCCACCCCCGCCCCCACCCCCATCCACCACGGGCATTGCTCTGGAGTGGCTTAAGTGGGTGGAGAAAGCCAGCCGGTTCACAGACCTGAAGAGCAAACTGGGTATAAAAGGGTGAGGTGCCTCTTCTGCACCACCTCTCCTCAGCACTGCGCCTTTTAAGAGAGCCTGACTGCTCTTTATCGGGTTCTGCCTTCTGCTCGGGAAGCCAGCCGGAGGGTAAGTACCATCCTCATTTCTGTTGATTGCCAATTAGTCCTTGTTGAGGGCTGCCTTCGCCCTCTTTAATCTTACTCCCTTTCCTTTCTTTTTAAAGGGATTTGAAACTTAGATGTGTCTGACTCCAGATCCCATACTTTCTATTATTGCTGTGGTTATTGTTATATTGGTACCATGTTTAATGTTACAAGTTAATGGGCTTTACTGCAACATTGTATACATGCACACTTGATTATGTCTTGATCATGCTCGTCTTCCTTTCTGTCCACTCTCGCCTTCCTGTCTCCTACTCTGCTCTCTTTTAAATGGTGAAGTGTGTCTCTAATTGTTGGAACTGAATAGCTGGAGATCTGGTAGACTAGAAGAATATTTACCAAAGCCACAGTCCTCTTCCCAGAAGCTTAAAAGTAGTGTCTTTGTTATGATTCCTGGAGAGGGTGGAAGCGGCCCTGGGCTGGTGTGGAAGAGAGCTTCCACTGGGTGCCCACTCCGTGCTAAATGGCCCTGCCTAATCAGCACAGTTTCATCAGGACATGCTCCTGAAAAACCAAGCAAAGTTAGCAATGGCATTTATATGACTCACAAGAAAATGTGGGGTACTGGGAACAGCCCTTCCCAGTTATGGGCTTAGGGCTTCTGTGTGCATGTACTGTCCTGCTGAAGGGAGCATGCTTGTGTTCCCGTTGGGATCTCTGATCAGTCACACGTATAGCCAGAGATTCGGTGGCTTCCTGCAGCACTCTGTCGCCGCCCAGTTCAAGGCTCTGAGGAGTGGTGTCTGCAGCACAGAGAAGTGTTTCAATCAGGAGGGCAGGAATACCTGACAGCAGCTCTTTGTTTCTGATTACAGTTCTAAGGAGAACTGAGCAGTTCCTGCCATTGTGATCAAAAATGACCTAAAATAAAGATTAGACAAAGTAGCAAATAAATGTCAGCACAGGAAGTCTTTTTATTATGACAGAACACGAAAATGTTTCAAGGAACCCAGATCCAACACTTAGTGTTATTCGAGGAGATACTCAAGGCATGGAAAATTGAGGACTTTCAGGTCTCTCCAATTGTGCCAGTTACTAATACATGCTACAATACAGTGAGTTTCATTGTGTGTAATAAAACAGGGAAGACAGTCAAAGCAAGGTTTGTCTCAAATTGAAAGATAGAGCACTGCCTCATTCCACTGGCAATCTGGGCTCTAAAGCACACTTCCCAGCTCCTGCTGGGCAGCTTACCATGCGCAGCTTCCAGAATATTCTTAGATGCTAACTTGTAGCCACATCAGTAATTCGTGGGAGAGGCTGGCTTTGAGGAATTGCTGGTATTACTTTAAACAGACGGTTATGGATCCCACAGAGGACACAGAGCCCTTTCTCTCTTGTTCAACCCCGTAGCCCAGACTTACTTCAAGGTTGCTGTGAATTCAGGCTGCTGTACCCTGCCACTCACTTCAGAACCTTCCATGCAGAAGCTGCTAGTGTCATTTGTTCGCTTTGGTAAAATCCTGGATGACAGTAACTTGTCTGGTCCCAAACCAGAAGACAGAGAGGCACAGGACCTGCGTAAGCTGGCTCTGCCTGCCTCTGACCTGGTAGCAGGGCCTAAGGAGCAGACCCCTCCCCTTGTGCTAAGTGAATTTTCCTTTTCTTTTTCTTTCAGTCTTTTTTTTCTTTGTCTTCCTTTCTTGCCCCCTCCCCTGCCTTTAACATAGTATACGATCCTTGCCATGGGGCTGCTTGCTCTTCTTTCTTACCAATTAAAATCGCTCATTTTGCAAACACCAGAAACATCATTTTGGTCTACAACTAGCTAGAAAGATTACCATGAGTGTACACACATACATACACACACACACACACACACACACACACACACACCTTTGTGTATGTCAGAAATATTTTCCACATCTGTAGATTCTTCAAGTCACTTTGGTAAAGTTTTCAGGTTTCACTCCCAGTCAGTAGAAGAATGTGAAAATAAAGAGGAAGAGACAAATACCACATGTAGAACATTCTAGAACTATTAGAATAGTTCTATTGAAAATTGGAATGAAGACCTATTTTACAAATGCAATGAAAAGGAAGGAAGAGGGGGAGGGAAGGAGAATGAGGGAAAAGGGGGGAAGCAAGGAAATTATTAAAATCTAACACTCTTATTAGATTTAACTCAGAATTGTTTCTTGTTAACTGATATTCAGTATTCCATAATTATCAAACTCTTATTATAAAAGAAATGACATTTGTCAGTGTTCCAGAATGGGCTTTGCTGTGCACAGAAAGTGTCTCTAGTATCTGACCACAGGAAGCAGAACCCAGAGGCTCCTTTTTCTCCTGTTTCATAAGACACAAGGCTGAGACACTGTTTGCCTCAGAGCTGGTCCCCAGCACAGAGCACAACAGCTTGCCCAAGCGCTTCAGAGCCTGAAGCCACCACCGTCCCTCTCTTCAGCAGGACTCAGATGGGCCACCCTCCTGCCAGTCAAACACAGAGCGTGAGACCCACTCTCGTTTGTCCTCTGTTCAGCACGGGTTGTCACCATTTCTTAAGAAATGTAAAATGAGTTTTATCCCATAGTCAGTATCCTCCTTCCTCCCTCCCACTGCAAGCTGCTCTAGGGGGCTCAGGGCAGAGAGCATCTTCCCTCAGCAGAAACTGAGAGAGGGCCTGTCCCTCTCCTCCAGTCTGGCTTTTCCTGTGCTCCCCAGAGCCAGGACACCTGCTGATTCACGTCTCGGAAACATGAATGGACAGTCTTTGATTGGTGGCACTGATGACGCCCATCACGGTCCTCTTTGGATAGACCCTTTTGGGTCAGCGCCAGGAGGCTTCAGACGGCTAAGCTTGGTCCTGGCACACAGGTGGCAAGAACAGGTAGGCTCCCTTCCAGCAGCTTGTTCCTTGGGGAACCTGAGAGACTGCTCCCAGCTTGGTGTCTTTTCGGAGGAGAGTCTGGGGTATGGGTGGTCAGCCAACTCTACTGAGGACCGTGCTGTGGCCTGAACTACTCCCGTAGGCTTAGAGGCTGCACTACTGAGCTGCACTACTGAGCTAGTTGCCAAGCCTTAGAAAAAACAAAGAAGCACAAGTCAGTCAGGGGCTCTACAGTTCTCCCGCTTCTCTTAGATGAAAAAAAAAAAAAAAAAACTCTTCCATTACCCTCCCTGTTCCACAGAAACATAATGGTCTTTTCAGCAGAGCATGAGCATCAGCTAGAGGGAGCCTCTCCTGGGCACTGCATCCAAGTTCCAAACCGAGACACAGACTACCTAGCATGATAACATTCTAGAGTGAACTAGATTTAACTAGTTCTCCTAACCAGCTCTCAGGCTGGAGTTCTGGAACAGGCGTCAGTGATCGCAGGACCTACAGGAAGATCAGCAACTCGGAATAAATGGCTCCCAAGGACTCTGGGACATAGCCACTGTCTGCTCGGTCAGGGGGAGCCACTCTCTGAGGTGTGGGGTGGTGGGGAACTATGTTACAGCCATGTGATACATCCCAACACAGGAATACTGGAGACACGGATGTAGATTGGGCAAAAGTCGTTTAGTCTTAACTTGGGGTGGTTCCACGGGGACACAGGCCATTCAGGTTCCCAGTCATGTCTGGCCAGTTATACTATCAGGTTTCGAATCTCTGGGGTGATGTGGTATTCGAAACTCTCAAAAATAAATAAATACAAGCTGGAAGTTTTGAGAGCATGCACTTGTGTATTCTGGAGTTGATTTCTATGGCGGGTGGAAACTGCCACTTTCAGGGGTCAATAGGTTTGGTTACGGTGACTTGGGACACCTGTCCTTTGAGCTTCTCCGTGTAATGTCCTAGACTCAAAGCTGATGCCTCTTGTAACTTGGTTTGGCTTTGAGAAAAGGTCACTGTCACCAAGACAGGGTTTAAGCAGGCATATTTTCAGTGATGAGTTCTAAAAAGAGAGCGGTCTGAAAGAAGCAGTAGCCACTGCTTAGATAAAAGTTTTATTCTTATTTATTTATATGTATTGTTTTATGAAGTGGAAATAACTTTTTCATAAGTGTTGCATTACTTAAACAGACCCGTGGATTTTTAAGGACAGGGCAGAACGAACCATGTTCTGTGGACTTGGCTCAGGTTTCCGTGTCTCCTGGAGTTTTCAGTGTCAAAAATTTCCAATACAAAAGATTCATCGATAGACTCACAAATGCCAGATACAATGTTGCCAGGACAGAGTGACCTTGGTGTGGAATGCATTGTAGAAATGGTTCCAATTTTGTATGATGATTAATGGTGTGCCATTGTTTAAAAAACAGGAAGATAGACAGGCATGTCTGTACATACCTATAATCCCAGCACTTGGGTGGCAAAGGCAGAAGCAGCAAGTTCAAAGCCAGCCTAAGCTATAGTGAAAACTAAAATTGTTATATAGTCATAAGTCAGTGATAAAACATTGATTTCTCTACTGGCATTAACATAAGTCAAAATTAGAATCCAGTGTTTTTGAAAGACATAATTTTAAGCCGAGCATCGAGGCACACACCTTTAATTCCAGGACTCAGGAGGCAAAGGCAGGTGGAATATCTGTGAGTTCAAGGCCAGCCTGGGCTACAGAGTTAGTTCCAGGACATGCAGGGTTGTTGCTAGCTAGCTCTTGGATGTAGTAAACACCGAACACTGGAGGAGCTCTGTCGGTGGCCTTGCTGTGAGGAGAGATGAGCTGGCTTATGTGTGCAGCTCTGGGCATCTCCTTGGTCTTGCCTTTTGTGGCTGTGGCTTCTACAGATTTCCCACTGAAGCCTTCGAAGGCTGATGATGGAGCTGCTCTGTTTCCTTCTTACCTGTCTGTATTCTGTGCCTGTATTCTTTTCATACATCCTGGGTGACTTGGCTGTTGTCCTTCTCCAAGTGTCTAACTCTAGGAGTGTGTCATTGGTAGCCCCTACATCTGTGGTTGACACCATGAAGCCTTCATGTTGTGTCACAGGGTACCAAATTCAATGATATTAGTTCGCTCCTGTTACATACTTAACATAAGAATTAGTCAGCCCTGTAGTCAACACACATTATGGTTACAGCATTTGTATTGACTATAATAAAACCTTGTGCATTCTTATACCGTGCAATACACATCATAGTCTTTGGCTTTTGACAGCATTGTCCATTTCTACCTGTCTCAGTTTCTACACCAGTGCTTCTCAACCTTCCTGATGTTGCGACCCTTTAATGTAGTTTCTCATGCTGTGGTGAGCCCAACCATAGAATTATTTTCATTATTACCACATAACTGTAATTTTGATACTGTTATGAATTGTAATGTAAATGTCTGTGTTTTCCAGTGGTCTTAGGTGACCCCTGTGAAAGGGTCATTTGGCCCTCCAAGGGATGGCTAAATATAGGTTGAGAACCACTGCTCTACACCTCTGTGGGTATGTTTCTTGCTTGTTTTATGCATTTACAATGGATTCCAAATTGTAGACTGAGACAACTGGATGATATAAGAACGAATTCAAGCGATCTTATTCTTGGAGACTCGGGTCAAGGGGTTCTTAGGCTGTCTCAACACACACAGTCTATTTTAACAATTTCTTCTTTTTCGAAGAATTCTTAAATAAATTCAGTAGTTTGGATTTTTGTTTGTTTGTTTTATATATTGGCAGTTTGCTTTTCTGGGACAGAGATCTCATGTATCCCAGGCTATGTTTGAACTATTATGTTGCTGAGGCTGGTCTTAAACTTCTGATCCTCCTGCCTCATGGGATTACAGGTATATGCTACCATGCCTGCTTATAACTTCTATTTTGTGAGAGAAAGAAAGAAAGAAAGAAAGAAAGAAAGAAAGAAAGAAAGAAAGAAAGGAAAAGAAAGGAAGGAAAGAGGAAAAAAGCGACAAATGTTCCGGTTGCTTATTTCAGCTGTTTATTATCTGACTTGTTCTGATGATTTTACTCTTCTTTCTTTTCAACAGCACTAAGTTCCTTGAGTGCAGGGAATGGGGGCTCAACAAATATTTGTTAAGCTAGAAACCAAGCTGTATGAGGGTACAGACAAGAATCTTCTCATGGTAGCATTAAAGACATCAAGGACGAAGGTTGTGTGGTGTTTGGGTTTGGATAATGAATTCCTCAGTGGTACTCCAGGAAGAAAGAGTACGTTCTCAGACCCATGACACTGTCAGAGCTTTCTCCAGTGGTTCTCAACCATGAGTCGAGACCCCTTGGAAGGTCCATGACCCTTTTACAGGGGTCGCCTAAGACCATTAGAAAACACGGACATCAGCAGATTTACAGTTATGAAGTAGCAACAAAATAATTTTATGGTTGGGGGGGTCAACACATGAGGAACTGAATCAAAGGGTCACAGCACTAGGAAAATTAAGAACCACTGCTGTAGGTGGATGCTTCCACACTCACCTTCTGTGGCGACAGCAGCCAAGAGTTCTTTCTGGTTCGGGATATTTACTAACCCTGTCTTTCCTTCAAGGAGCCAGAGGAAGAGGTAGCCATGGAAGACAGTCCCACCATGGTTAAAATAGACCGGGGTGAAAACCAGATGTTATCATGCCAGGGGAGAAGGCGTGGCCTCCAAGTACTTGGCTACGTCACAGGTGATATGAAGGAGTTCGCCAACTGGCTTAAAGGTATGTGAGGAGACATCCATTACTTGGAGAGACAGGGAAGCAGCTCTGAGGACATCCTTTTTCTGTGCTTCTCCCTGTGTAGTCAGCTCTTCTCACAGCCATCCCTTCTGAGTTTTCTGCTTGGCATCTTCTAACTTACAAGGCTCTTCACACCTTTTTCACTGAAGTGAGGGGCAGAGGGCAGGGCCCTATTCATTAGAGATGAAAGGAGAACCTCAGTACTCAACAAAGAAAGTTTGACTGCTGACAACTCATTCCATTGGCTTAGTTTGTATCTCTGAGCCTGGTAAACAGACGCATGGGTCCCAGGAGGGGATGTGTGGACTGACTAAACAAACTAAGGGGTCAAAGGGAGGCTTCACAAAACATCCCAGAGTTGCCCCTCTGACCAATCCTGATGACTCTGTGCAGGGTAGAACTTGATGTATTTTGTCTCTTCCTTAACTCTGCTCCTCTTGTCTCTCCAGACAAGCCTGTGGTGCTCCAGTTCATGGACTGGATATTTCGAGGCATATCCCAGGTGGTGTTCGTCAGTAACCCCATCAGTGGAATCCTGATTCTGGTGGGACTTCTGGTCCAGAACCCCTGGTGGGCTCTCTGTGGTTGTGTAGGAACTGTGGTCTCCACTCTGACAGCCCTCTTGCTTAGCCAAGACAGGTAGGCAAGCTCTCCTATGCCAGCCCCCTCTCTGAGACACTGGGCAATAGCCCTGGGCAGCAATGAGAAAGCCACACCCTCCCAGGGAAAACAACCTTTATTCTATAGAACGCTCTGTTTGCCTTTAGTCAGAGGCCAGAGAATCACCAGTAGTCTCTTACTCTCCTCATCTGAATAAGGAGCCAGTCTGAGTACTAGCGATGTGTACAGTAGCCAGCACCCATCTATCACCAGGAAAGGACCCGCTGAAGTCTCCTTTAGTGAGTCAATTATTCATTACAACTTTAAGCAAAGTGCTTCTGAGTTCTTGAAAAGGCTTAGCAACCCCCTGTAGATCTTGTGATCACCCTTGGTTTAGCATGGTTATCTCTTTCCATAGGCAATGCAGAGCCAGCTCAGCTCCTGGGCTGAAGAGGAACCTCACATCCTAGGATTAGTCTCTCTTTGTGTTTGCTGCAACTAGAAGTGACTACTGGCTAGGCACACCATTCAGTGGTAGAGCATTTGTCTAGCGTGTTCAAGGGCCTGCATTTCATTCCTGGTGTTGGCAGGGGCACCCGCATTTCCTTGGTAATTAGATTTTAGAGGCTGGTCCTATTTTTTTGTATTTATATGTGTTACTTCTCAAGTTCCTTTTTTCTTAGTTCTAAAAAGAAAAAAAAATTAAAGTGGCAATTCCATTCAAGTGACCAGTTCTTCCTGGGACTGGAATTGTGGCATCTCTTGACTTGTAGCTGTTCTTCACCCATGGACAAACACTGTGGGAGGACCCGTCTACAGAGCTCTCCACTGTTGTCATGTGTAACTTTGATTTCTGGAGGTTTTCTGAAGAAAGACAAAGGACTTTGGAATTAGTGTCCAACCTCCGTTGTCCTCAGCCCAGGGACTAAATATGACAGCAGCTTATTGGTTGCATCTGTGCCTTGGAGTCGAGTCAGATAAAAAGCCAAAAACTCTCATACCAGCTGCAGTGCGCTCACTGGCTGCAGCCCCGCCCCTCAGATCCATCTGACCTAACCAGCCCAATTCACCATCTTTACCTCACTGGTCCCTATGGTCATGACCCGTGAGAGTCAGGCTGGAAGTGAACCCTGTTGTCCTTCATGGTGCCATACACTGCCAACTCTCAGGGTCTGAAAATGGGAAGCTTGCCAAACTAAAGCTTATTCTACAGAAATATTCCCCTTGCTCTCTTGGGCTTCTAGTTCCCCCTATAGTTCCTGACAGAGTCTGTTAGAAGCTGACATAGAAGACAGTCTTTGGAAGTGAGGTTAGAACCAAACACAGAGGGAGTTTCCTAGGCAGAGCTCTCCTGACTAGCGACTGGAGACAGACTGAATACTTTACTTACTTATAAAGGGGTTTTAACAAGAGGCGCTAAGAGAGCACATTAAATAGGCGCTTGGACAAATAAAAGCAACCATTTTCCTCTGCAATAACCTGGAGATGCATTAGAGACAACAGAATAGAATCAGAAGAACATGGAAATGCACACTAAGTTGGATGTTCCTAAAGGCGCCAGGAAAGGATTTGCCTTCCAGGAATCGTGTGTCTCACTGAGAAATCACTTAAGACTGTTTCAAATGCTGAAAGCCCTGTTCACAGCAAGGTCCTTAGTGATTTAAAAGACATAAGAATTTTCTTAGGAAAGGCTGAAGGAAGAACAGATTGTCTCACTCAGGTCCCCCTCAGTCACCAGATGCTCTCCTTCCCGTGGCTTGTGACATAGCTCGGAGGGAGCTGTCCCGAGTACACACTTCAGAGTTTTATCTATGTAGATTTCGCTGTGCAATTTAGTTGTGTCCGCACGATTCCTAAAAGGCTTTGGAACACATGCCCAGCTGTGATGGTTCTTTAAAGTGCATGTTATGTAGAAGTTACAGCTACTGCTTACGTTCGTTCCTAAGTAAGCTCACCCAGGTGATGTTTGTGCTGTCCCTCCTGTCTGCAGATCAGCAATAGCAGCTGGGCTCCAGGGTTACAACGCCACCTTGGTAGGAATACTCATGGCTGTCTTCTCCGACAAGGGTGACTATTTCTGGTGGCTGCTATTCCCTGTATCTGCTATGTCTATGACTTGGTAAGTTCTACTGGGTTTTCGAAATACCTGTGGTGGGTAGAGGGAAGGAGGAGTCAATGTCTAATGAGCACACTCTCATAAGATGAAAGCTGTTCTGTCAGTCAGTGGTGGTGGTCTAACACAGTGAGCGTGTCCTTGAACTTTACACTTTAAAATAGCTAACTGGGGCCAGCAAGTTGGTTTATCGGATAAAGACTGATATCCTTGTAGCCAAGGATAACAACCTGAGTTTGATCCCTGGAATCCACATGATGGAAAGGAACTGACTCCCTAGTCTTCCTCTCACCTCCACGCATGCCCTCTACACATGTATGCTCACTCACACAAACACAGATTGGATGTAAAATAAAATGAAAACGGTTGAAGGGGCCCAGCTATGGTGGTATATATATATATATATATATATATATATATATATATATATATATATATTTTTTTTTTTTCTCTGTGTTTGGAGGCTAAGTGAAGAGGAGGGCTGTAGGCATAAGGTCAGCCTGGGGAGTCCCAGGCTAATCTGTCTAGAGAGGCAAAAATAACATAATAATACATGCTAATTTTTATGGTCTGTGTTTAACCACAAATTAAAAAAAAATACTTAGATTAAAACTAAGTTCTACCTTTGGTTATAGAAACTAAAGCAACCACTCTAAGAGGTGTGGACTTCCTTACAACCTGTTGTCTGTCCGTATGTATGTCAAAGTCCGCCACATGGCCCCTTCATTCGGGCATTCACAACCTCAACGGCACGGTTAGCTCACACAGCTGCTCTGGGATGTTGCCAAAATGTTGAGGGAGTTATGTCTCCTGAGGTGATTCTAAAGTCTAGCCAAAGGTGCCCATCCCCATCAGTGGAGTCATCTCAACAGAGCTGTGCCCTCTCTCCTCTCCTCTCCTCTCCTCTCCTCTCCTCTCCTCTCCTCTCCTCTCCTCTCCTCTCCTCTCCTCTCCTCTCCTCTCCTCTCTCTCTCTCTCTCTCTCTCTCTCTCTCTCTCTCTCTCTCTCTCTCTCTCTTTCTCCCAAACCTGGACCCTTAAAACTAGTTTCTATGCTAACATCACCTTTATTCCTTTCTCTAAGAAACAAACTTGTCTTTCTGTATCATATCTAAAGTGTAAAGTACTAATATGCTCTCAGAGGAACTTAAGGAGCCCATTATGGGCCCTGCCCACAGGAGACCTCCACCCTGGTTGCTCCCATGGGTGCCAGCCTTTCCCAGGAAGATGGGAACTGCTCTGAATGGGACAGGATCCATGGCCATCGGGTGACCCACACTCCCCCAACCAGAGATCTGTTCTGATCTTACAATGATGCTTCTCCATTGGGTCAACAACTGAGAGTGACCCGAGGGACCAGGGAACCATCTACACTGTCCAAAGCAAGCCTAAGTTTGCACACTTCAGAACGAGAAAGTGGTAGTGTCTGGAGTTGCAAGCAATTGGCTCAAAACCAGATACTTTTTCCCAGCCTGCACCAAGTCCTAAGTTCTTTTCTTCTCCAAAAACATATAACACACACACACACACACACACACACACACACACACACACACACACAATGCAGAGTAATGTCTTCCGAATTCAAGATGGCAGTGACTCTGGTGGGGAGAAAGGATCCCAGGATCCAAAGGCACTAACTCCGTAGATAAAATTTGCGCCGAACATGTGGGTTTTTTTTTTTTTTAAAGATTTGTTTATTTATTTTTTATGAGTGCACTGTAGCTGTCCTCATACACACCAGAAGAAGGCATCAGGTCCCATTACAGATGGTTGTGAGCCACATGGAGTTGCTGGGAATTGAACTCAGGACCTCTGGAAGAGCAGTCAGTGTTCTTAACCACTAAGCCATCTCTCCAGTCTCCTAAAATTTTTTTAAAGCCTTGATTATAACTCTCTTTGAGCCATCTCAGGCTATTTTGGGGTGTGTGTGTGTGTGTGTGTGTGTGTGTGTGTGTGTTTGGTTGGTTTTTTGTTTCTTTGTTTTGTTTTGTTTTTTAAAAAAATCAAGAGTTGATTTTGTGGTGTGTCTTAGAGTTGTCTCTGAGATAGGATCGACCACACGGGTTCCCCAACCTTCCACCCCATGGAAGATTTCCCAGCACAATTTCAGAGCGTGTTAGCAACCACAACAGGACACACAACCCGCCCCCGCGGAGAGGCTGGGTGGGGGTGGCGCTCAGTCTGGCTGCTCGGCATGGATTCTCATTCTGAAATTTTTGTTCCTTTAGCCCGGTTTTTTCCAGCGCATTGAGCTCGCTGCTCAGCAAGTGGGACCTGCCCGTCTTCACTCTCCCTTTCAACATGGCTTTGTCGCTGTACCTTTCAGCCACAGGACACTACAATACGTTTTTTCCAAGTAAACTCTTCACACCTATCAGCGCTGTGCCCAACATCACGTGGTCTGAGCTCAATGCCCTTGAGGTAAAACATCAACTACTCCCCGCCCCCGCCCCGTTCCCGTCCCCTGCCCCCAAAACTCTGCGATGACAATTCCAGAAGACAGCTGGTTGGAAATCGGATGCAGCAGGAAGCTCAGCCCTTGTTTGGGTGGGTGAGACCACTCGAGGGTGAAGGTCTCTCCCTTGGGGTTAGAGCTTTTGTGATCTGCATCCCCCAGTCAGAGCAGGATGTCTGTCGGACTCTTTGGGCTATGGAGAACCTGCTGTTCTGCCTCCTCACAGAATACAAACAGTAGCTCTGGGTTCTCGCGGGCTACTCTGGGGGGGGGGGCTGTCCGGGAACCTGTATCAACAAACTCCTCCAAATTGTACTGGAGGACAGAGAGTACAAAAGACTGCTTCTCTCAAACTGAATTCCACCTCTTCCCAACGTGCGTGCGTGCGTGCGTGCGTGCGTGCGTGCGTGCGTTTGTCTAGAGATTGCAATAGAGCTTCATGAAAGCCAAGCAAATACTCTACCACTGAGCTGCATCTCGGCCCCTCCTTAATGTTTCGGAAAATAAGATACTTGAAGTCAAAGAAAACAAAAGAGGCACTGTTGGGTTTGTGTTTGTTGTTTGTTTGTTTGTTCGTTTGTTCTTAGAGTTATGTTTTGAGATCTGATTGACAAGCACTAATACCTAAATTAAGTTAAAGGTATGTTTACTAAATGGTACATGTTCCTCTTAGTATCAGAAGTGCCAATGTGTTTTTTTTTTTTTCATTCATAAAGTTGGCTATAATTGCTCCTAAATCGTAGATGAGATAATTTTGTGCAGTTCGCTGGGCAGCCAATTCAGTGGCGATAGCGTTTCTACAGCTTGTGGAAGGGCATTGGTTGGTTGCCAGCACTGATGGACAGCAGGAAGCAACTGACGCATGACCAGTGTCCTTGCCACACTAGAGAAGAGCTGCAGGTCCTCAGAGGCAGGAGTAGTGAGACCACACGGGAAGCCTCACAGTGGCCAAGAATCAAAGCTAGTGTGAAAGTTAGTGAGCACAGGAGGTTTGGAGGAGCCTTGCTGGGCATGTACCTGTATTAATAAAATACTGGAACTGATCCTGAAGGAAAAAATAAATTAATTCTAAAAATTCTGAAATCCATACATGCACATCCATAATTCACTATAATTGTATAAGGTCCCAGTGGGCTGCTTGCCTGTTGTTTGTGTAGCTACAACTATATACTTTCTGTTGCAGCTGTTGAAGTCCCTTCCCACGGGAGTTGGTCAGATATATGGCTGTGACAACCCATGGACAGGGGGCATTTTCCTGTGTGCCATCCTGCTTTCCTCCCCACTCATGTGCCTGCACGCTGCTATTGGATCACTGTTGGGCGTCATCGCAGGTGAGCACAAGACATTCGACCTAATACAAGCGTCTTCTCCACAGCACGCATGTCCCAGGCATCCTCTCTATATGACAGAGCTTTCTGGAGATCTCTGAGCAACGGGAACTCTCGAGATGTCTCCCCTGACCCCACAATTCATCCCACAGCATCCTGCTCATTGTCCCGGGCTCTGACCGCTCTTGTTTTTGCGTAACAGGGCTCAGTCTTGCAGCTCCGTTTGAAGACATCTACTCTGGGCTCTGGGGTTTCAACAGCTCTCTGGCCTGCATTGCAATTGGAGGAATGTTCATGGCACTCACCTGGCAGACCCACCTCCTGGCTCTTGCCTGTGGTAAGTATCCCACATATGGTGTTGAAGAGGGGTGGCCATGGTGACGCCATCAGAGTCACAGGCAAGCGGTAAATTATCACGTAAAGACTGTAGAAGGATCACGTGAGAACTTCAAACTGGGATTAGAATTTGAGTTCACCACTAGCTAACTGTGTAAGCAGAGCAAGTGACGGTCCTCCTCTGGGAGAATTAAAGTCACCTTTGCCTACTACACTGGTTATTACGAAGGAAAAGACTGGAGTCCCAATAGCCATTCTATTTGAATATATTTGGAGGAATAGATCCATGACTGAACACTCTCTCTCTCTCTCTCTCTCTCTCTCTCTCTCTCTCTCTCTCTCTGTGTGTGTGTGTGTGTGTGTGTGTGTGTGTGTGTGTGTGTGTTTTTGTTCAGCCCAAAAAAACTAAAAATAAATATAAAACTATGTTGCTTGACCTGACCTGAGAATGTACCCAAACTACCCAGAATGCTAGTGAAGACACAGACTCCCCCTAGAGCTCTCCTTTAGCCTCTGATGCAGGATTAAAGGGAGAAACTTGCATCTGTAACAGGGAGACCTGGAGACCACAAGCTGAGAACTAAATCGTTAACCCTTCATGATCCCTAGCAGACCCTGCCTGCAGAGCTAGACTAGACCTTAGCACCCTCAACTCATGCTTCTTGTTGAACTTGGGTTAAGGAAGTGTTGAAGTGCATCAAGTCCCAGAGGACTAAATGCAAACCTAGACGCCATATCTGTACGCTGGCTGCTTCCTGGCTGTAGCTTTCCAACCCTATAGTAGCTCCTTGATACAAGGTCAGCCTCAAGAGCTTTGAACTTGAAAAGCTGGTGGGTTCTCTGAGCTGATGATAAGGAGCTGGCAGTCATATAAGGAGTCCCCTTGGGGACAAAAAGGTAAAGGGACCATCAATTGTAGAAAAATTATTCCTAGCCCCATGCAATATATATCTAAAGTCATTTTATCACCAGGCTGCTCGACCTCAGCTATCTAACTAGTTGCCAACTGGTAGACCATGAGCTGGGCAGGACCGGGAGAGGAGGAGGTGAGCTGAGACCAGGGTTCTCGGGGTTCAGATTGGGTTTATGCCATGGTGAGGTTAGCAGATCTCAAGCTGCTGAGTGTGATTAGATGTCGTTTTTGTCATGGTGTCTGTAGGGACTCAGCTCAGCTCTGTCAGTATTTGTTACTCTCTATGTATTCCCAAGTTCCGGGCAAAGTAGGCAGGGCTGTGGGGCAGACTCTGAGGCTTGCCTGGGGCAAGAGTTCTCATCCTCCAGGGCCCCCACCTTTATTCTGAGATTATCTTCACCTCTTTATTGGGAGTGTATACTTTATGTTCTGTGTATGCAGTAACGGCAAATGCATTAAATGTATTTAGATACTCATGATGCACGCTGGCTATCCTAGAAAGACAAAGGGTTAGAAGCTTTGGGTCTCCTGTGATTCTGAGCAGACAGCACCGGAGTGGAAAGTAGGAACCGGGTGATTTAGGAGCGACCCTGAGTGGGACTTTCAATGTTTGTACCAGAAGAAATCTGTAGTATAGGATCTGGCAGGGCAACTATAAAGTTATCAGGAAATGCTGCCTGGAGAAGGTGGCTTTTCTGTGAGCCCTAGCACAGGAGAGGAATCCATTTGATGGAAAAGATGGTGGTGGTGGGCATGAGGACAGCCTGAGTCAGGCAGAAAGCATTCTGATTCCATGAAAAGTGGATTTGGTTTTGGCAGGCTAGTGAAAGGATGGCGCCTAAAACTTTTGCAAATGTTTTCCCCAAAGGGGAATCTTTCGTTGCTATTTTATTTGTAGTAATAGTATAGTTTCATTGTCCAGTCCATATAAAGTACATACAAGTAGGAGGTAGAAGGGGAGATAAATACTCCGTCCCCCTGCCTCGGGGAAGTTTGTAACCTCCATTCATGCAGCCCCTCCTGATGACACAGGATCTACTCACTTCCTCCCTGATAACCTTTGTGTTTAGAGTTTTAACTTAACCGTAGTTCTAAGTCCCTTTTCATAATCACTGATTCTGTAGATCAGGATGTAGACCCCCAATAAGGAGCCATTTTCAGCCTGCCATGCTAACTTTACCTTGGATGTAACTTCGGAAGGTGAGCCAGCATGGTCATAAGTTCAAGGATCATAGAGCTACACAGTAAGACCTTGACTCAAGAAAACAAAACAAAACCAACAACCCTCACCTTGTTGCCAGACTACCTGGAACTTGATTCCAACAGAGTTTTTAACCCTTCTGAGCCTAGGTTTCCCCATTTAAAGGGGTTTCAGTGCCTCATAGATTTGTCTAGGATTAAACAGTGTGTACATAAATCGTGTGAAACATACATGGTATCTAGCACTTGTTTGCAGTATTTGAGGGTATGAAAAACTATTTTTTTTCTGGTGGCTTGGAATAAAATATTAAGAATTAACCTTGTTTACTACTCCTTCTCAGTGTCTTAACTTCATCTATACCTTCCTCTTCTTTCCGAGTATGATCAGCAGACACCTTGGCCCAATTCAACCTCTACTGGGAGGCCCCACCCCCAACTACCTCGGAACCAATTTGCTATTATAAAGAATTTTCACTTTGGATTCCTGTAAACGGGCACTTTCACACTTCTTTGTTTAGTAACTGCCGCCTATAGTGACTTGTATACACCCCTGCCCTGCAGCTCATGCCACCCTGTCATAGTGTTTCTTCAGAGGTGGTTTTGCTGGGGGAATCTCTAAGGCACTGTGTGCCTGAGAACAGCTTCCTCTCTCCCTGATTTATGTCTTAGTGAAGCCTTCTGAAAACAAAACTAGATTTAAGGATTTTTTTTTCCGCTCCTAACATTTTGAAAATTGTCCTTAAAGACTACCTTTGTCATCCCAAACCACCATTAAGACGTCTAAATAGAACCTCATTCTTGTTTTTAAAAAAAGGTCATTCTATTTTTCTCTCTGGACATTTAGAGTTTCATCTTTGCGTATGAGTTCTTCTCCTGTCTCCCGTCTAGATGTGAGTGTTCCCTGTTGAGTCCCTTCAGTGTGATCTCCCCCGTCTTTCTTTAATTCTGGGATTTTGTCCGCTTTTAGTTTTTCAATGATCCTCTGCAAATGTTCCTTTCCTTGTGGGTTAGTTCGGTGTGAACTTTCCCATCACTGGGGACTTTTTTCTTAGTAGTTTCTCCTTGTTGTCACTTCACGAGAACGTCCATCTTTTGGCTCTCTTCATTATGCTCAATCCTGTCATCCACTGTGGTTTTGCTTCTGGCTTTGATTAAGCTTCACCTGCAGTGTTTGCTTTGTTTGTATCTGTCTTCCCTGGCATTTGCTTTCCTTGGATGTCCCCTTTCCTTGGATGTCCCCTTTCCTTGGATGTCCCCTTTCCTTGGATGTCCCCTTTCCTTGGATGTCCCCTTTCCTTGCCCTGAGAGCTTATTTTCCATGGGATTCAAGCTGTTTGGGTGACAATTCTCAATGAGGATTGGTAGCCAGGGCCTTTCTCAGAAGACCATGGCTCTGCCTCTCAGGATGTGTGGCCTCTGCTGGTTGAAGTAGTATGGATCTTTTAGATACAGCAAGCTTGTCATACTGAAAGGTAGTTACATGGATTCTAGTTCGGAGCCCTTAAAGACACTGCTCCATTGAATGCATTTGGTATAACTTGCCAAATGTACATTATACTCATATTTCTGTAACATTTCTGAAAGCGAGGTTGATGATGCAAAGTGAATGGCAAGTCTGATGTCCATAGATACGGAGTTCATTCCCAGAGAGCTCTAGCAGGTTCGTCTGACAGTATGAGAGTATTGAGTCTGTCTCCACTGTGTCACCCCAGACATTTTAATAGCCACACGTGAACTCTTGGGACAGACCTCCAGCCCCTCTTGCAAAGCAAGCCTTTTGTGTAAAATGCCACAGCAAGTGTCAGCTTGCCCATGTTGCCCTGTCACCAACAAACAAAGTCCAGGCTGGTCTGCCAAGGTAAATAAATAGCTGGCACCGAGATGCTCCTTTCTTCATTCCATGTGTCTCTATCAGGAAGAGGATTTGGGAACCTGTGATGGCGTCTGTCAGGGCTGCCGTCCTTACCTGTAGATCAGGAGCCGGGCAGCCAAGCACTAGTCTTGTTTGCTATGTTAGCTAAGAAGCTGTAACCCATTTTGTACTACTTGTCAACGCTTGCGGTTACTATGGTAGAACTCACGCATGACAACCCACTGACAGAGGCATTGTCTGTGAAATCCAGGCTCTTGCTGAGGTTTCAGAGCCTTTTGTAATGCAATCGGGGAATTGTCTCCACACCAACACCAACGTGTGCAATAGGTAGAAGCTTCCCTGGTGTAAGCCAACCAACCCCTGCACTGCATGTATTAATGGATGAGTAATCTGCTATGTATTAATCTGACTCTCACTGTGGAGAAAAGAGTAACTCAGACCTAGAGGTTCTTCCAAAGCATGTAACAGTACAAAACCCATGAACGCCAGAAGCATGCCTTAGAAGTGCATTGTGCCTTTGAAGGAGATAAGAGACAATAATTTCTGGTGTGCACAGAGGCAATAAAGAGACAGCACTCGAGAGAGCAGGCCAGAATGCAGCTAGTGCTGAGCAGAGGACCAGGGGATACATGTTGAATGGGTGAGTTAGATCTTGAAGATGACTAGAATTGATAGATGCAAAGAGGAGAAGTCTTCCCTCCTCAGCCATGAGCACCCTTCTTCTCAAAGTAGGATCCTTGCACCCTGCCAAGATGGACGGGCTTACAGTGCTCTGAGGGCATGTAGAATCGCATTTGAGATTTCACTGTCCAGTGAAGAGAAGGAAGAACTGGGATCTGAAGACAAGCCCTCATTAGCCTGAGAAGCTGGGACATAGGAGAATTAATTGAACCATTGAAGGAACATGGTGCCAGGGACAAAATGCTGATTAAAATAAGACAGTCTTTAGTTTAAGGAATGAGGACCAGAGAGCTCTCTCATCATTCCTGCCATACCCCGCAAGACAGCTCATGTGATTGATAGGTGATTGACTGATTGATCAATTGATTTGGTTACTGTCTAACAGTAGCCAGAAGGCTCTGTGGACATCAAAGGAAAGTCATTCTTCAGTTTGACCCTGGAAAACCTGAGTTCATTCCCCACACCAGCGTCCTGCTCAGCCAAGACAGAAATTGATAGTTAGCTGACTAGACCCTTTGTCCCTCTCGATTTGCATGTAAAAGACATGTGTGGACATGCCCTTTGCAGTGTTTTTTTTCCCTCAAAGTAGATAAAAATGTCAGATGCTTAGAAGTTAATCCCTATGCCCACCTTTAGCATATGAAAAGGCATTGTGTGAGGGAGATCTCAGAGCTGTGTTCTGCTTCTGCCAAGCTCCAAGCAACTCATTCCCTTTCTAGACAAAGCAAGATTGTAGAGAACCCAGGCTGTCTCCGATAAATTCAGTCATGGTTATTGAAAATAGCACGGCAGTTTATTTGCCATGGAAAACCTTTCCCTAAAGCATTACTACTACAATGAAAAAGCCTGTACAGAAAGACTACTTTTATTGAGCACTTACTATGTGCTGAGTATGTTCTTTCCTCCATGCTCACCCACCCCTGTGAAAGAGCGGCTCTCATTACTTCTGCACAGCCAAGGAGACAGAGCGTAGAGATAAGGCCAATAAGTTCTGCTGGGATCTGAACTAAGAACATCTGAGTCTAGATTCACATTTATAACTAGGGAACTGGGATGGGCTGGCTGGTAGAATGCAGACATGTATATACAGTCTGGGATGCTGATGAAAAGTACATCTACCCATTAGTGTCCTCTCCTCTTCCCGTAGCCCTGTTCACTGCCTACTTCGGAGCCTGTATGACAAACCTGATGGCTGTGGTGAGTCTTCTTTGTTTGTCCTCAGCTTGACTTGTCAGTACCCTGATGCCCACCCAGGCAGCACCTGGTGACAGACAGGGTCCATGACTGTGAGCACCATTGCTCCCCCACGAGTGAGCTGTCAGTCACGCCTACCCTCTAACGTCACAGGAAACTCTAGTCCAAACTATAATCACCAGGCTGGTTACAAATGTCAGATTGCTCAGTTTAAAGAATAACCTTAACAATAGCTTTGTCAATAACTCGATACCATGTTATCACACTCACGGTCGAACTCTGGTGTTGAGAAGTTGACTTTAGAATATAGTTTACTTATTACGAAAAACACACCCATGGAGTAGTTGAGAAACCAGAAAAGAGCAGATGAAGGTAACTGACTAAAGAAACAGCTATTGTTTAAAATCCAATCAATTTTTTTCCATATCTCTAGTCTTCTTTGCACTCTCACCTACACATCAATAAGACTTTTCAAACCTAGGTCCTACTTGTATTACTTCTAGACAAATCTTTGCTCTCTCCTGCCCATACTTTCACCTTAGCCCAGACTGGCCTTAAACTCACTGTGTAGCTGAGGTTTGCCTTAAAATGGACTATAGGTAGCCTGCTACTAAGCCTGGCTTCTTCCTTTCAACACTATCCTCTGTCTTTTGATCTTCCCCTGCCCCTCCTCCAAGAAGGCAAATATTCCCTGGGTGCACTGGGACCCTTTACTTCCTAACCCTGGATGCTGCTCTCCCATCTCCTACCCTGCAGGTAATGCGGGGCTCAACCGTACGTTCACGGTTGCCTGTGGGTCCCAGCAGTGTTTGACTCTCTCGGCAGTTCATAGAGATCTTACCTGAGAAGATGTCTGTGGAGACACAGCATCTTCCTGGTGGGAAGTCAAGATTCTAGTGTAGATCTGCACAATGAGGATCGGGGTCCATGACCATGGTGACCGACGATTCTCAATGTGTAGGTCTCAGCCACTCCCACCTTCTGACATCACAGGAACTCTAGTCCAAACTACAATCACCAAGCTTGTTGTGAGAACTTTACAGAGTCCTTCACACCCCAACTAAGAAAATGCAAAGGCATCGTCAGTCTGAGGACCAAAACTAAACTGATTCTATCTGAGTTAGCGAGGGAGATCCAGAAAGCTTCAGATCCTGAAGCCCCATCGCTTGGTTTGAAGATAAAGTAGATCTTGTGTAAGGATTCCTTATTTTTCAGATTCCCCCAGAGAGTTATGATGTTCAGTCAGATTTCGGTGCCCCAACACACTTCTGAGATCCATACAAAAAGCTAAAGCCAGTCAATGTGGTATACTCAGAAACATGTGAATTGACAGGGTACCTATCTCAAAATTTAAAAGTCTATTGAGGAGAGGAAATAGAAATAAAAACGAGTTCAAGGTCACAGAGAAGTCAAAGTCAGAAAGGTCACTATGACTGACCAATCAGAGAAGGCCTTTGTGGGTGTGCTGAGAGGCCAGAGGGTATTAGAAATTTGCTGCCACCCTGTGTGTCCGGTGTCATGTTGGCACCTTCTGCGCAGGAAGTCTGAATACGTGAGAAAACTGGCCAGACATCCAAAAGAGACAAAGCTGACCGCTGTAAAAGACAAGTGAAAACATTTCAAATGGCAGATTCCCTGAGATCTCAGAGCAAGGTCCCCACCCTTGGAGTGAAAGTTCAGGTGGTCCTCTGTGTAGACTCACTTTAAGACAGAATCTCAGAAAAGTAACTGTGTGGTCTATCTCTTCTTCCCCAGGTTCACCTGCCAGCTTGTACCTGGTCCTTCTGTTTGGCCACACTACTCTTTCTCTTGCTGACCACGAAAAATCCCAACATCTACAGGATGCCCCTGAGCAAAGTTACCTACTCAGAGGAGAACCGCATCTTCTACCTACAGAACAAGAAAAGGATAGTTGAAAGCCCTCTGTAAGAGCAATGCCACCCAACAGCTGTGGTCCTGAGTCAGTTCTAAGTGCAGCTCTAGTTGGCTTTCCAGGTTCTCCGCAATTGCTTTTCTTCACTGAGAACAACTTCCATACTCTCAGCAACCCGCTCTCTTGCTTGCTTCGTGTTTTTCTTTTTGACTGTATATAATCAATCATATGAGAGTCCTGTCCAGGTGATGTTCTCTGAAAAGGAATTTAAACCCCCGCTGTGCATTGGGGGTCAGCAGGAGTATCACTCAGACTGTAATGTATTTATGAAGTCAAAATGTTTCAACAGAAAGGAGAAATGGAAGCAGCAACAATTATTGTTATTTAAAGCTATCTTTGATGTCAGTATTAAAACTCAAGCTCTGTAAACCATGTAAGCCTTTCAGAATTCACAGGCACAAAAACAAAGCAGCCCAGAGTTGGAATCAGTGCAAGTTACTCATAGCAACAGGGTCCAACATTGCAGTGGGTCAGGTTGACCAAAGCGCTGGTCCCCAGCTCACCAGCAGACTAGTGATGTCCTCTTAATGAGAATGGTTAGCTTTTTTTTTTTCTAAGCTGACTAAGCTGTGGGAAGGACTTTGTTGGTCAAAATAGTTTTGCATTGCCACACTCAGAATTTACAAAATCTGGTAGAGTTTATTTATTCTTTATGAAAATATTATTTCTCCACTGATATATGTTTGCAGCCAGCCAGTTTTTAGACATTTAAGTAAAATGTATAAATGCATAGAATACTTAGCATACTTGCTTTTGCTTTATATACTTGCTTTAATGTGTGTGTGTGTGTGTGTGTGTGTGTGTGTGTGTGTGTGTGTGTGTTTTGAGGGAGTGTTTGACATAGGGCTTTGCTATGTAGCCCAGGCTAGCCTAGAATTCAGCATCTCTGTTTCCATTCCCTAAGCACCAGAGCTATGTGTTGGATTTTTAAGTGCTTCAAATATAAGGCAACTTCAACCTCAATAGCCTTTTGAAGCCACAGTTTAATGAATCTGAGGATATCATCTCAACACCAGTGGCTAAGCTGCACTCTCATGGTCTTTTTGAGAGTTCTTTAATTTCTTTCTTTCTTTATTTCTTTCTTTCTTTCTTTCTTCCTTCCTTCCTTCCTTCCTTCCTTCTCCTCCTTCTCCTTTTCTTTCTCCTTCTCCTTCTCCTTCTTCTTCTTTTTTGTTTGTTTCTTTAATTTCTTTTTTAAGGCATTATTTTCTGCACACTAATGATCTAGTTAGCAAACTAATGATACTGGAACCACCTTACAGAAATACAGATAGAGAATTCTCCCGGTTTTTTTTTTTTTTATATAAATTTTTAATTTAAAAGTTGTGGTTTCTGTAAAACTTCTATGACCAAACTTGCTGACGAGGACAGCAAATAGCTTCACCCACAGCCTGCTGCCTGTCCAGTGAAATTTATTATTGGGGGGGGTTTGAAAAGTGAAAATTTTAAATCCTCAAGATTTCCTTTTTTCTGTCAAGTATGTTGCTCGTGCCTGAAATCCTGGCACTAGGGAGATTGAGGTAGTAGGAGCACAAGTTTAAGAGCAGCCAGCGTGGACTATACTGAATGAACCTATCCCCAAAACCCAACCAAACAAAAACAAACAATTCCCCACTCTTTCAATAGTCAGTGTTAACCAGGCAGTAGTGGCGGGAGGCAGGAGGATTTCTGAGTTTGAGGTCAGCATGGTCTACAGAGCGAGTTCCAGGACAACCAGGGCTACACAGAGAAACCCTGTCTGGAAAGCTGAAAGCAGAAAGTAGTGCTGAGAAGACAGTCTGCAGCTTGCCGGATGGCTGAAGTCGACTGTAGAGCAGACGCCTTCGGGATCCGGCCATGTTCCCTCTTCTCAGGAGACAGAAAAAGATCTGTGATGATTTAAAGTCTTGTGATCAGGGCTGGGGCGATGGCTCAGTGGTTAAGAGCGCTGTCTGCTCTTCCAGAGGTCCTGAGTTCAATTCCCAGCAACCACATGGTGGCTCACAACCATCTGTAATGGGGTCTGTTACCTTCTTCTGGCATACAAACAGAACTATACTATAAACATAATAAATAAATCTTATTTTAAAAATCTGGTGATCAAAGCCCTTCAAAGCCACGGATTTGCAATTGTCATGGATTCCTGAGTTGTCCTATAAAAAAATCTGGATTTCCAGTGTTTGAGCTGAAATTCACCTGTTTGGAGTTTGGAGTAAACCTTGGGGACAGCAAGAAGTAAGGTGTACGCTAAGACGCCCTCAGAAGTGAAGAGGCTGGAGCCCACTGAAGCATCTACAGAGCAACTGTGCCTGTCCCTGCACCAAAGCTCCAACTCACCTAAGGCAACGCTGTCTCAGATCTGCAAACGGGGACAGGCTGAAACCTTCTATATTGTTTTATTTATGTAATATTAGTGTCTTCACGGTATTTTGTTACTAAGTATTATTATAAAGTTAAGCAAAAACTCTTAGGGGTCATTTGTACTTTTTCCCCCTATTGTCTGCATAACAGATTCCTGTGTAAACATATGAATAAATTATATTAACAGCTCAGTTCAGTCTCATGCGTCTTTATACTTATTAATGTGAATATATAGATATGAACATTCACATGTGTAAGTGTGTGTCACTTATCTTTCCGAGTTAGAATTATCACTGGCTTGACAACAAGAAGAAAATATTCTAAAGAGAGGGAAATTTGTGGCCTCCTTTTGGCTAGCGAACTATGGGCTCCGAAGGATTGAGAATTCCCTTTCTCTACCTGATGTTGGGGACGGGCAAAGGTGAAGCCTGGTGCCAGAGGAGGAGCTTGTTCCCCAGAAGAAATTTCAGTTCTCACAACTTATTGGCCCACCTTGTAGGACAGACGGGATGCCCAGACAATGATACAAAGAACCATATCTGGTCCAGGATTGCTTAGTTATGTGTATTTCTTACCTTTATTTAAACCTTAACTTCAAGTCAGTACCCCTTAGATGGGCTCTTGCTTCCTCCTCCCTGTGTGGTCACTTTAACTCTATCTCCTTGCTGTGCCTTCCACTCTTCCTTGTCTCTTTGGATGGCGTGCTTAGCGTACCGAGACACTCAGAGCATAGGCCTTGACCCTAAAATCTCAAGTAATAGAATCAGATGGGTAAGTGATCAAACTCTGCTCAGTTATGGATGGACAAGTCTGTCCATCTTCTCAACTATTCATTGTTCTCCTGCCTCTGGGATGAGAATAATTTGATGGGGGCAGCTACACATGTTTGGGACAAGCTCCTAACTAACCCTATGAGGTCAGTGTCCTAAAAGCCATTGGTCCAGGGTATTCCCATCAGTGGCAACCCTAGGGTCAGCTCTCTGAGAAATCCACTTCTCAAAATGTGTATCAACGGGGAGATGGTCAAGTCAGGCTTGCCTCTGTTCCTGGGAGTACCTCTCTCTCTCCTCCTTTTGCTATGGTTACCACATCTAAAACACAGTGAGACTGGAAATGCACCTCAACAAGTTTCAGTGATGACAGAATACCACACAAAAGGTTAAAGGAGCCACCATGGGAGGCTCCCATCAAGATGCCCTCTGTTGCAATAAGATTTCTATCAGAACATTTTTCTAATGTGATATTGTCATGCAATGTCACTTGCATCTGAGAGAAAAAGATGAGACATTTTGAAGCCCCAAATACTATAAACCTTTATAAGCTACTGGTATCAATTTGCATGCCTCCCACTTCAATGGCTTAAGTGTCTTCTCCAAACTGTGTTAGGAAGTTAATCCCCAACACAACAGGGTTGGGAGGTGAAGCCTTTAAGAGATTAGTCATGAGGATTCTCTCTTCACAAACGAATTAATGTCTTGGGGTGGGTGAGTTTCCACAGGAGTAGGTTGTCAACAAGAGAATGAGATTCATGTACCCCCTTCCCACAATGCTTTAAGTTATGTGTATTTAGAGTATCTTTTGCCCACTCCTGGCTACGAGAGTTTGGAAAAGTCTGTGTATAGTATTGTTAGCTTTCAATGCAATGGATGAAGTCTATCATGCTGAGAAAAAGCAAGACCAAAAACGATTTGACAGGCAGACCACATGTCTGTTAGATGGCATAAAGTACCACCATATATCACATGGTACCTATATGGCCACGCTGAACATCCCACTTTATCTATGTCCCATGCTGGGCATGGTGGTGTGGTAACAGATGAGAGAATTGATTTCAGAGCTTATAGAGGAATCTGAGGAAGAAGCCTACAACAAATCTATTTACAAAATGATTGATTATGGAATGCTTTCTGGAATGTTCCCAGAGTATTTTGGGATGCTGAAGCCTCATAAAAAAGATTATGTACGCTCTTACTAACAAATTGTAAGCAAAGGATGAGACAGAATGATCCGATAAGGAAAGCAGGGGACTAACTCATGCTCTAAATAGTTATCTTTAAGAAATAGCATTTATTTATTTTTGTGTATGAGACAGAGAGAGAGAGAGAAAGAGAGAGAACCACAGTGCATATGAGGATCAGAGGACAACATGTGGGGAGTCTGTTTTCTCATTCCACCATATGGACCCCTCAGATCTTCGGGATTGTTAACAAGTGTTCACCCACTGAGCCATCTCAGGGGCCCTCCATCTTGACCTAATGGTCAAAGCATCTAAATCATTCCACATCAAGAAACCTTTGGAAATGGTTGCATTTCATTTCCAGTTCAACGAAGCACTAAAAACAAGTGTCCGACGTTTTCTGGTTCATGGTCTCGGTCTCAGATAAACAATGAGAAATCCCGTTTCCTGTTTGGGTTGGGTCCATTGGATTGCAGCCCAAACAAAGCTTTGAATTACATTGCTGTGGCATGCAAGGACCTGAAGGGAAGAAATGAGGCACAGAGGAAAGTTGGAACAGTTCCAGGAACCTGGCTAAAATTAATTATCTCAGAGGAAATAATGGCAGCTGGGTGATGAGTCACTGTCCCACGGGCCAAACGCATCTTGAAGCAATAAGTGTGGTGCACAGGACTGGCCAGCCCAACAAAGGGCCTTTCTCCTTCTCAGCCCCCTCCTCAGGACGGCCTGGCAGTAACAGTTTGCCCCACCTGATGGATTACAGTAGCAGACAGCAATGTGAATAACCTGGAAGAGAAATCAGTCTCTGCTGAAATTTACTTCAAATGCAAAGAGCATATTGGATTTCAAACACTCAATGGGGAAAAAAAGGGTTAAAATATCAACAAGTTTTGAATTGATTAAATGTTAAAGTAACAACACTTTGGGCTTGCTGAAATGAAATAAAATAAAATAATTTAAATTTATTTCATTTGATCTTTTTTTTGACTGATAGCATATTTTTATTAACATTTTTATTTAAATAGAATTATATTGTTTCTGTCCATTTCTTTTCCTCCCTCCAGTTTCCCTCATGGTTTTTTCCCTCCCAAATTCCTGGCCTTCTCATCCATAATTGTTTTTTTTATACATGAGATATGCATATAAATATAATAATATGCATATAAATATAGCTACAACCTACTGAGTCCATTCCATATAACATGCATGTGATTTTGACATCAGATAGCCAATTAGGGGCTTTCTGTGAGGGAAAACTACTTCTCTCTCTCTTAGCTCATCTTAGTTGCCTATGGCTCTTTATCTAGGGTAGAGTCTCATGAGATCTCTCCTTTCACATTAGGGTGTCTATTGGGGTTGTCCCAGTAAGATCTTTAGGCGGCCATATTGTTGAGGTAAAGCTTCCCTGTCATTTCTAGGAGACACAACCTCTCAGCAGATTTCCTGGTCCCCTGGTTCTTACAGTCTTCTCACCCCCTCTCCCTCGATCTTCCCTGAGCTTTGGGTGCAGGAGTTGTGTCGCAGGCATATCTGCTAGAGCTGGATACCACACAATGAGTTGCTCTCTGCATTTTGAACAATCGTGGTTTTCTCTAACAGTCTCTGACTGTTTCAAAGAGAAGCTTCTTTCATGGGAGTTGGGGGCTACATTTATCTGCGGGTACATAAGATACATATTTGGAATGCAGTTAGGAATCAGGCTGCTTTGGTAAGGTGGTGGTGGTGGTGGTGGTGGTGGTGGTGGTGGTGGTGGTGGTGATGGTGGTAGTAGGTCCTGCTCTAAGATCCACAACATCACTAGGCCTGTGTAGTTAGTTAGGTCATCAGTACTGGGCATGTTTTCCCTCCTGCTGAGAGGACCTTAAGTCCGGTCAGACAGCAGTTGACAACTGCCAGGATGAGTGCCAGCCACTGCTATATCTTTAGGGATATCTCACCATGCTTGTGGTGGTGGTTCGCAGGAGTCACAGCTGGGTAGAACTATTTGCTGCCTCCCTCTCCTGGTGGCTGGCACAGCATCGTCTCATTCTGTGAAACAGTCCTCATGGAGGAAACTTGGACATCCAGCTTGGATCTGCTGGGGTCTTCATCTGAAGTATTTGGTGTCTTCAGCAATAGGGACTTAACCTCGGCCTCTGAGAAATAACCAAGGGCAAGAGAAATTATTTTGGGAGTCTCTTGAACCCTCATGGCCCCCACCAAGAACTTGGAAGGAGGTTTTCTCATGACTGGTGTTTGGGTTTTTATCAGATATTCTATGACCCTGTAGCAGAGAAGCAATGTCAACCCAAGTGGCTTCACTTCATTTAAACTACATACAGGACAGGAGAAATGGCTTAGTTCTTAAAGGCTAGGCTCATAACCACATATAAAAATAACCCCTCTATATGTATACACAAACATTTATATATAACTTGGAATACGTAGAAAATAAAATGATTCCTACAACTTTTTCAAACATCTTCCGTGTTATTTTGCCTCATTGCTTTCTCTATTGTTTTTAATTATTTTTATTTTATGTACATTCATGTATTGCCTACATGTGTGTGGGAGTCAGATCCCCAGGAACAGAAGTTATGGACAGTTGTGAGCTGCCATGCAGGTTCTGGGAATTGAACCTGGGACCTCTGGAAGAGCAGCCAGTGCTCTTAACCATTGAGCCATCTCTGCAGCCCCACTTTCTCTCCTTTTGTAATGACTGCCCTCCCTATCTTAGTCAATGCTCCTTTGCTATGTAGAGACATCCAACCTTGGCGATTCTTCTAATGGCAGCTGTTATAAACGAAAGCATTTCATTGGGGCTGGCTTAGAGGGTGAGGGGTTTAGGCCATTCTCATCATGGTGGGAAGCATGGTGCACACAGGCAGACATTAGCTGGAGAAGTAGCTAAGAGTTCTCCATCTGGATCTGTAGACAGCAGGAAGAGAGAGACACCAGGCCTGGCTTGGGTTTTTGAAACCCCTAAACTCACCCCAATGACACATTTCTTCCAACAAGAGGCCACACCTACTCCAACAAGGCCACACCCAAAGGTTCCCCATATGGTCCTACAAACATACTGCACATCCATGTATGTTGCCGCTCTATCCACAGTATCTAGAAAATAGAGCCAGTCTAGAGTCCACTGGTTGATAAATGTGCAACAAAATGTGGTAGCTTTAGACAAGGGGGTGATTAAAGAGATGAGACCCTTGGGATAATTCAGAAGATTTGGATTTGTTAATTGCTTGCATGTGACCACATGTGAACTCATCATTCTAATAAAGAAAGTTGTCTACGGGTACAAACACTAAATTGAGGTTAAATGACTTGGGAACATGGGGAGATGTTTGAAAGAGGAAACTCCTTCCTTCCTTCCTTCCTTCCTTCCTTCCTTCCTTCCTTCCTTCCTTCCTTCCTTCTTTCCTACCTTCCTTCCTTCCTTCTTTGTTTCTTCCTTCCTTCCATGCATCTGTTTTACTCCATTCTATCATGCAGGAGATGTAAGTCAGGAAAGTGTGGGAAAAAAAGAAGAAAGAGCATTGGGAAGGCGGCTCTGTCAGGTACAATAATAGCTCTTGGATGGTTTCTGTACTTCATCCCTTTTGTCCAAATCCCATGCACTCTCAAGGCAGGTGCTTGAATAACGGCCTATCCTCTCGGTGAGGAAAGGCTACGGGGTTATTAAAGCAACACAGTCTAGGTCTGATCATGCATCTGCAAACACTAGTTATCTCCTCATCGCTCTTAGTGACCCCTCATTCCGAAGTATTAAGTCCTCTCATCCCATGGCGTCACACACACACACACACACACACACACACACAGAGTGGATTTCTGAAATAAAGCCTGGGGTTTCTATCCAGTTATGGTTTAGAGTGTTTTAGTTGCAAAGTGTAAACAGAATCCAGACCACAGGATAAAGGGCTCAGGCTGGAATTTCAGAATTTCTTCTCTTTTGCTCCACTTGCCCCTGGGCTCAGCTCATCACCATGCCCTCGGAAACTACTCAGTACCCTACCGCACTCGTTCCTCCTCCTTCCTCGTAGCTTTGCTTTCCCTACGGTCTGGAATTTCCGTCTTCTGTTCAGTTCAAAACATACTCACCTAGCGTATTAACATGGATTCTCTAAAAGAACAGAACTGAGAGAATGAAGTATATTCGTGCGTGAACTGTGAAGAGAAATTTATTAAATGGGCTTACAGGCTGTGGTCTGGCAAGCCAACAATGTCTGTCTCATGATGGAAAGGCCAAGAATCCAGTAACTATCCAGTCTACAGGGCTGAATGCCTCAGTCATCCCAAAACAGTCCTGGAGCCCTAGAGGATTCTGGGAGAACTGCTGATCTTCAGTCTACATCAGAATCCTGAAGAAGTTCTAATATCCATGAAGGACTGCCTCAGTAGCAGAGTAGATGAATTTGCCAGAGAGAGTGAGGACAAGGGCAAAAAGCAAAACCTTCCTTCTTTCATGGTTTTTTTATGTGGGAAGCCACCTTTTATATTATCAGGATGTGTGGTCCCAATTTAGAATGGGTCTTCCTCAAATAACTCAATCAAAAATATTCCTCACAATATACATATACACATACATTTATGTTTCTCATAGGCATGCCCAGCATCTTACATTTTTATTGGTTCTAGATGTGATCAAGTTGGCAGCCAAATTGGCTATCACGCCTACTGTGAAGACTACTAGGATCATCTCATCTCCCTTGTGCTAGCCTCATCCCAGCCTCTGTGCAGTTACACCAGCGATCTATGGTTTTAGGCTTGTCTCCTAAGCTGCTGGACAACGGGGACTGTATCTGTTCCATCTTTGCACCCTCATGCAAGAATAGATATTATTTCCAGAAAATCAAAACCATTATAGATTTAATGAACACCTGCATGTATGATGTAAACCCCATTTAAAAAAAAAAACCCTCAAGGAAGTTTTCCTATTCAGTCAGTGTCAAAGCTGACACTTACATGCTAAAGGACCCTTGCAAGGCCGCGCAGGTAGGAAAAGACAGAGGCATTCGGACTCCAGGGCCCGTGTTTCAACCAACATAGCAGGTTTCTTTCCTTCCTGCTCTGAGAAAAGGGTCGAGGTAACTAAATAACTCTCATAGGTCTGTACTCAGAACTATGCAGATGACCCCCAACTCCACCTAACTCTCAAAGTCATTACTATAATAAAATATTTGTTGATACAACTTACTGAGTGTTTGTGTGGTTGCTAGGCTACGGCAGAAAGCCAGATACCCATGGTCAGCCTAGAACAGCCACCATACTCCTCCTAGACACCCTCCCCAACCACCAGTGTTCTGTAGGGCCCTCTGCCACCGTCAAGTGTCTTCCTGTAGGGCATCTCTCATGTTCCCTCTATCAACATGTCCAGACCTTCTCCCTCCCTCTTTCTCTCTCCTGTTACTCTGGCCTTGTGGCCAGTAATATCTGCATCTTTCTAACGGTACATTTTAAAATTCCTCCAAATAACCTCAAAACTGAGGGGAGAAGTTAATACAGCATTTGAGAGAGTGTCGTGTTAATTCCATTCTCTTCAGTTCATATCTCTGCATATAGGCCAAGAGATGACCACCAATTTTATACCAGATATGACACAGCCATCCACAGTCCCCTCCTCCCCAAGAAGAAGGTCTTCATTAATACTATATCCTTCTGAATCCAATAATAACTTGTTTCCTTTGATATGATACTACATGTTTCATTACCTTTCAGGGGCAAAAAAATTTACTGTAATAAATAAAAATAATGTGTTCAGGGCCAGAGAGGCATCTCTGTGGCTAAAAGTATGTGCTACTGTTGCAGACGACCCTGGTTCCGTTCATAGCACCCACTTGGTGGCTCACAGCTATATGTAACTCCAAGAGAGCCAATGCCCTCTCCTGACCTCCCCAGGAGCCAGGCATCCTATACAGGCAAACACTCATACACATTCAATTTTTAAAAAGTTATTTTTTGAAAACATCTCCTTTCCACTAAGATCCTGTATTAAACCAGCACTCTTTCAGCTACCATGCAGTGGTATTATCCTTCTGTGATATTAAGTTTGTCTCCTAAGCTGCTTGACAATAGGGATGGTAACTGCTACCTTTGAACAAGGTGTTGTTCAGAATGCCTCACAGACATGAGCCCTCCTCCAGAAATGCTCTTTCTTATGATGGTCTTGACACACCCCACACTTTCCTTCCAGCCCTGCTCCTGTTACTAACAAAGAACTTACCGATAAAAACTAAGAGTTCCTTCACCCCCGCCTAGCTGGGTTGACTAAGCTATTAACCATGTACCAACAGCTTCCTTAACCAAAAAGACCACCCCAAGAAGATAAATGCCACTATTATGAAGCTGTTTATAAAATCCCAAATAGCTTCCTGTTTCCTGGTGTGTGCCTGCCCAGATCATGCACCATTTCCCAGGGGTTCTGGGGGAAACAGAAAAGCTGAAGTCCTTGGGTTTCTTACTCTGTCTTTGTTTTAGGTCTCAGGTGGGGCCCGACAGGGAAGCAAGGTCACACATCCTGTGGCCTTACCAAGGTCACTCGTCACCCAACATAACAAAAATAGGACTCTGCTGGAGATGAGGGGCCACAGGCTGGCATGCATTTCCCATCTGTGTGAGCCTTTCCCCCACCCACCTTGATTATATCTTTCTTTATCTCGATTTCTTCTTGCTTCCAACCTAGACAGATCTGTCTCTCCCGAACGCCGAGCTAACGGCATTCCCCACTAACCCAGCCCTCCTTACTATCAACCACACCACCTTTCTAAAGTCAACTCTGACCACTTAAATGACTTTACTTCATATCTTCACGGCTCAGCCTATGTTAGGTCTGATCTTTTCTAAATAGGCCTCCAAAGCAGTGGGATGGAATGGCTTGTGCACACAGCCCGTGCTGCTTCTCTTCCCTTCCCAACGTTGTCTTTAAGTTTCTGGAGGGAAGAAAGTGTCTGCTGTCCTGCTGTCCGTGTGTAGATGTCCCACAATGCTTATGCAAGATCAGTGTAGATGGAAAACTTGTGATTATCATTTGATGAGCTAAGGGAAAGGAAATCATTCAGTCATCTCTTAATTGTAATTAGTTTCCATTTGTCTTATTTAGGTTACAATTGCTGTGATGAAACACCTCGACCAAGAAGCAAGTTCCCTCTAAGAGTTCACTCACAGTTCCTCTTAACAGTTTATTATCAAAAGCAGTAAGGGCAGGAACTCAAGCAGGGTAGGAGGAACCTGGATGCAGGAGCTGATGCAGAGGTCATGGAGGAGTGCTGCTTACTGGCTCACACCTCATACCTTACTCAGCCTGTTTTCTTGTAGAACCCTGGACCACTAGCCCAGAGATGGCACTGTTCATACTGGGCTAGACCCTCCCCTATCACTAATTAAGAAAATATTCTATAAGCCCCATCTTACAAAAGCATTTTCTCAATTGATGCTCCCTCCTCTCTGATGATTCTAGGTTGTGTTGAACTGATGTAAAACTAGCCAGCCCACTATTATGAAACTTGCCTTAGAGAGACACAGATATCCTACAAGCTAAAGATATCAGGGAACTTGGTAAGCCTTAAGAAGTCATTCTTCAGCAGGATATTGTATTTGTTTGAGCTGGGCAAGTCTGAGCTTCCCTGAGACCCTACAGGTAGACAGAGCGGTTGGGCTGAGACCAACCAGAAGGCTATGTGTGGAGTTCTACACTGGGCAGGAGGAAGAGGCAAGGTAAGACACTGGCATACCGGAAGTGAAAGGCCAGGTAGCCACTGTCTGCACAAAACTAACTCTTGCACAATGTAGACAGTATATTGTATATGTTTATGAACTTATCAAAGAATATTTTTATTATTGTTTTTAAAATTCACTCTTACACGGGGCTGAAGAGATGGCTTAGAGTAGTGTTCTCAACTTTCCTAATGCTGAGACCCTTTAACACAGCTCCCCGTGTTGCAGTGACTCCCAACTGTAGAATTATTTTCATTGTCATTTCACAACTGTAATTTTGCCACTGTTATGCATTATATTGTAAATATCAGATATTCAGGATATCCGATATGCAACCCCTGTGAAAGGGTCGTTCAACCCCCAAAGGGGTCGCAACCCACAGGTTCAGATCACTGGCTTAGAGGGTAAGAATACTGATTGCTCTTCCAGAGGACCTGAATTCAATTCCCAGCACCCATGTGGTGGTTCACAACCATCTATAACTCGAGTGCCAGAGGATCTGACATCCTCTTCTGGCCTCTGCGGGCACTATGCATACATGTGGTGCACAGATATACATGCAGGCAAAACACCCAAACACATAAAATATTAATAAAAATTTAAATAAAACTTTACTCCTGTAGATGTATTCTAGTGGGTTAAACTATTGCCTTCTCTAAGAATATGATTGATTTAAGAAAAGTGTGGATGCTTCAAACCCACTTAGAAGGGGGAACAAAGTAATCACGGGAGCAGAAGGAGGGAGGAAGCTGGATGGGAGAGGGGAGGGGGAGAAAAAAGGGGGCAACACCAGGTATGGAAGGAGACAGGAGAGAGGTTCAGAGGGCCAGCAGAATGAATAGAAATAAGTAGCAGGGGGGGGAGGGGGGTGGAGAACTTGGGGAACTACTAGAAAGTCCCAGATTCCAGGAATGCAAGAGGTCCCCAGGACCCAGTGGGGATGACATTAGCCAAAATACCCAACAGCAAGGAGACAGAACCTAAAGAGACCCCCTCCAGTAGATAGGCACAGCCCCCAGTGGAAGGAAGGAGCCACCCACACATCTAAAAATTTTTAACCCAGAATTGTCCCTGTCTAAAGGAAATGCAGAGAAAAGAGTCGAACAGAGGCTGAAGGAAAGGCCATCCAGAGACTGTGCCACCGTGCAATCCATTCCAACCATAGACACCAAACTCCAGCACTACTGCTGATGCCAAGAAGTGCTTGCTGACAGGAGCCAGGTATAGCTGTCCTCTGAGAGTTCTGCCAGTACCTGACTAAGACAGATGCAGATACTTACAACCAACCATTGGACTGAGCCCAGGGACCCCAGTGGAAGAGTTAGGGAAGGGCTGAAGGAGCTGAAGGGGATTGCAACCCCATAGGAAGAACAACAGTGTCAACTAACCAGACCCCTCCAGAGCGTCCAGAGACTAAACTACCAACCAAAGAATACACATGGAGGAACCCATGGCTCCAGCTACATATGTAGCAGAGGATGGCCTTATCTGACATCAGTGGGAAGGGAAGTCCTTGGACCTGTGGAGGCTTGATGCCCCAGCATAGGGATATGCTAGAGGAGTGAGGCAGGAGTGGGTGGGTGGGTGGAGGAGCACCCTCTTAGAGGCAGGGGGAGGGGAAGGGCAAGGGGAGTTTGCAGAGGGGATACTGGGAGGGGGCAACATTTGAAATATAAACAAATAAAATGATTAACTTTTTTTTTAAAGGAAAAAAAAGAAATGAGATTTCCAATGTAAATTGATATAGTCTCTTTCCCTTGTAGATGACAAAAGCCAGACCAAGATTTGGGGTTGCTGGGGGCGGGGGGCCAGGGCATCTAGGAAATGACAACTCAGCAAGATAGGGCTTGGTAGCTCCGGTTGTTTGAGCTGGCTTTGTGGCTTGGTTAGTGCACACCACTCTGTTCCTCTGAGAGTAGACGAGGAAGCAATGGTCCCCAAAGCGATCCTCAGACCAGCAACATCGACACCATCTAAGAATGCATGAGAAATGCAAACTATAGGGCTAACCCTAGACCTACCAAATCAGAAACCTCGAGAGGAGACTACAGTCTGTCTTCTTCTTGTTTGTTTGTTATTTGTTTGTGTTTGAGATTGTATTTTAATTATAACACTTCCCCCCTCCCTTTCCTGCCTCCAAACCCTCACATACACTATCTACTCTCCTTCAAATTCATGGCCTCCTTCTCACCAACTGTTATTGCATGCCTATATGTATTTGTATATACATGTATATTCCCAAAGATAACCTATTTCATCCGCATACTGTTACCTGTACGTGGGTTTCCAGGACTGACTATTTGGTGCCGGACAACCAATTGGTTGCTCTCCCCTGGGGACAGTGACCTCCCACTCGTGGGTTTGCTCAGTTGCCTGTGGTTCTTTGTCTAGGGTTGAGGCCTCACAGATATCTCTCCATGCATGCTGAGATCTTCATTGGTTTCTTCCTTGCTCACCTCACGTTCAGGCAGTCACACTGCTGAGACTTTACAACTATGGCTTCTGATGTTATTAGAAGACACCACATCACAGAAAAGTCCCGGTCCCCTAGCTCTTAGATGCTTTCCACCCTGTCTTCTGCACTGCTTCCTGAGCCTCAGGTATAGGAGTGTTTTGTAGATGTATTCATTGAGGCTGGGCTGCACAACTCTGCATTGTGACTGGTTGTGGTTTTCTATAATGGTCTTCATTGGTGACAGAAAGAAGTGTCCTTAATGAGGGGTGAAGACTACACTTATCTGTGGATGAAACAAGAAATGTTTATTGATTGTTGCTCGGGATTATCCTGGTTTGGTAAATTAGTAGTTGTAGATTTTCCTTCAATGCCCAAAATTTCACTAGCACTGAGTAATTAGCTAGGTTTCCCATACCAGACATGTTGTTGAGTGGGTCTTAAATCTAATTATAGAGCCATTGGTTACTACCAAGATGTATTCCACTACTGCACGCCATAGGATTATTGTGTTATGGTGGTCATTGATGTGGTTTATAGATACCATAGCTGGGGTAAGCAGTGTGTCTTTTGATAAGCCTTACAGGTGATTCTTGTCCATGTTCAAGTTTAAAAACAATTGAATTAAATAATCTTATCAGAAAAAGTAGGTATTTATTGGTGCATTTACCCTGGAATCTCACTAATCTGATGCCCATGTAACTGGCCATTCTTGAAAGTCAACGTACCTTTTTAAATCTTCAATCACTGAGTTAATGTTCTTCGTGTTATAAGTCCCCAGTGGCTACTTGATCCATCACTGCTTCTTACTTACAATAATTCTTCATGGTGCAGTACATAATCTAAGTTCACTCATATCTGTTACCCCGTCTGGACCTCTCTGTAACCCTATGAGCTATATTAGAGTAGATACCGTTTAAATCATTTTCACAACCGAGAAAAACTCATTGATACAAACTTGCTTTCTGTGGTTACTTATTTATGTAAAAATTACCTAGTGTCGCCCCATGTGAGGCAGTGTGGTAAACATACAAAAGATACAAAAGGTATCTTGAATATGCAGTACAATTCCAAGTTAAAACAACTGTTACACTCCTGAGTGAGTCAACCCACTAAGGCTCCAGAAGATAAAGGAATAAAGACACAGGTGGCACAATAGGAAGACATGAGTGTGGCAGAGGCGGGATTCATAACTGGTCAGAAGTAAATTTAAATAGATATGAGAAGAGTATCTCCCAGGAGATGAGAATATAGAAAGGAACACAGAGAGGAAGCCCTCATAGCTGTAACTGAGGCATTGGCAGGGTACTACATATATTATTACATACACTATTACATATACCACCTTGGTGGGATTTCACATACCTGCGTTCTTTAGTATATTATTATAATATTTAGTATATTATTTAGTATACCTGCATTCTTTATATATATATTAATTAATATAATTAATATAGATATATCAAACATTAATGTTTATGGGATATTATTTGAGACAATATCTCCTTATGTCCCCGGTGACCCCACACTCCTGCCTCGTCTCCTAGGAAATGGGGTTACAGTGTGCACTGCCTGCCACATGGTAACTTTTCCTTTCCCCAAGCAAATGTAAGGACCTTAGAGTGTCTCCACTTCATTTACGTTCCCATGACTTATAAACTAATGTGATAAGATTTTTGTTTCTTTTCTGAGACAGCGTTTCACTGTGTAGCCCAGGCTGGCCTCAAACTTGTGATTTTTCTGCCTCAACCTACATAACGCTGGAATGGCAGGCATTAGCCACTGGATCTGGCTCGCTGGATTCTACATTTTAAACCTGACTGGGAGACAAAGCATGGTGGCTTCCAACAGTCACCCTAGCGTTCAAGTGGCTAAGGTAAGTAAACAGATGCAGCTAGACACATTGTTTCGTTCTCACCACGGTGGTCATTTATGTTCACTTTTATCATTTCCATCCCTCCTCACTCCCTTCTCCTGCTCCAAGCTTCCATCTGGGATCACATTCTCTTAACCCAAAGAATATCTCGGGATTTTCATTATTGCCGTTTTTTTTTTTTTTTTTTTAACTTCTTCCTGCTTTCTTAGGAATGACTTCATTTGCCACTGTTTCTGAGAGATGTTTCTACAGGGTGCAGAGCTCTCCACTGGCCAGTTATGTCTTTCAGTACATGAAAATATTCTACTATCATTCCGTTTCCACTTCTTATGTTCAGGGGTCTGCCCTAGTTCTGTTTTCTCTTTTGCACCATCTGCCTTCAAGGTTTTCCTTTTTGGTTTTGATCTTCTGAAATTTGACTGTGACGTGTCTGGGTATGAGTGTAGCATTTATTCATAGGCATTTAATCAACTTGGGGAAATCCTTAACCATTTCCTCTCCTCACATGACCCACACTCATCCCCTCCTTCCATTTGGGACTCTGTTAGTGGTGCTTTTGATTTGAGTCTTACTCCCTTTGTCCTCTTTCTGTGCTGTCTTTGGAGTTCCTTTTTGGCCTGCCTTCTTGTTCTGCTGTTTAATGCTAAGCATGTCCACTGAGATCTAATATTTATTATTATTTTTTTTCAGTTAGTGAGGCTTACAAGCTTACCAACTCTATACAACTATTTTTCTAACTTTAGACATTACTGAACTTTAAGCTTCACCTTTCATGTCCTCTAATATGTAATAAGCAGAGCTGCTTTAAAGTTTGGGTATGGCAATCCTAGGTCAAGAATAACCTAAGCTCGCTTTTACACTGAGCCTGGGTTTGGTTCCATGCCCCTGGACCAAGCAGTTCATCTGTTGCTAATGGGTCTGCAAACTTGTTCAACTACTACAGAAATCAATATAGCAATTTCTGGAAAAACTAACACTATGACCCAGCTGTACCACTCCTGAGTGTGCAAAAACAAAGGAATGGAGAAGAAAAATGTGGTTTGTGTATAATGGCATTTTCTGCTTTTGTAATATTTAAAACATATGGATGTGTGTACATACGTGTAAGGATGCAAGTATCCATGTGCATGAGTGTGGAGGCAAAAAGAGGCTGCTGGGAGTCCTCTATTCCTCTCCATCTCATTCCTTTGGGCAAGGTCTCTCATTAAACCTGGACCTTGCCATTTCTGGGTTAGAGTTGAACGTGGCCACTCATGGCTTTTTACATGGGTGCTAGAGATTTGAACCCAGGTCCTTACGATTGTGAACCAAACCCTTTCACTCACTACACCATCTCTCAGCCACCACAGTAGAGTTTTCTTCAGCCATAAAGAGTGAAACTATGTCATTAACTAGAAAACAGATGTAACTGATAATGATGGTTAAGTGAATTAAGTCAGCCTCAGAAAGACACATACGATATTTATTTTCATTTGTGGTTCCTAGATTTTGTAGAGATACATAAATCCACAAAAAGTTGAAAGTAGACGTGGGGCTGTGCAGAGGGAATACGTGGTGAAATAACAGGAGTGGGAGGACGGAGGGGAGAGAGGAGGGAAGAAGGAGGAGAAAGGAAAGAAGAGGAAGGAGGGAGGAGAGAAGATGGCAGAGGGAAGAGGGAAAAGAGAGGAGGAAGGAAGGAAGAGGAAGGAGAGAAGAGGGGGTTTGAGGAGGAGAGAGGAAGAGATTTTGAGAGGGAATTCAATCCATGTGCAATATAGGCAGTCTGAAGATGTAATGATTAATTCACAGGGAAATCTGAAGAAGAGAAAAAAGAAGAGGAAGAGGGAGAGGAGGAGGAAAAGGAGGAAAAAGAGGAGGAGGAGGAAGAGGAGGAGGAGTCTGAGCACTCTTGTGCCTCTTGTATGAGCTGGTTCGTATTCATCTGTGTCCTCCTTCTCTTCAGTTGCTTATTCTTATTGTGATTTGGCATCAGACTTGAAATTTTATCTGTAGAATTTATTTGAGACCCAAGATAGCATCTTCTTCCACGTAGGCTCTTCATTTGCTCTGGTAGTTATCTAGGGGAACTGGCCTTCCCCAATGCCCTTAATCCAAGTTCACGGCTTCAGACTTCTGTGATACCTCAAGCACCAAGTGGAAGCTGAGAAACTAAGGGGTTCTCTGAAAGAATTTTACTTTATTCCCATTTACGTTAGATCCACCACACAGCCCAGTAGAGTCTCGGCACTAAGTGCCCAGATGTTTTCAGAGGCCCCCATACAACCTAGAAGAGAAAGTGAACAGCAGATTCCAACAGAAAGTGAGTTTTGAATCCCAGCAGCTTGTAACTGTCAAAGACAACTCATTTCTCAACCTCCACTCCAGATCAACAAATGCCCCTTGGACGAAAGTAATCCTAAACGCCGAGCTCTGCCCGCCACACTGACCCATGCTTGTAATACCAAATGCTATCAATGCTTCTAATCCTAGTTAAGCCCCTGGCATTTCAGAAGCCAGGCTGCATTGTCTGACTTGCCCAATTGCTTCCGTGTTGAGGAACCTCCCATGGCATCTACAGAGTCTGCCAAGAGGAAGGGGGAACTTAACCACCCATAGATTCACTCCCACCCCTGGAGCATTGAACCACTGTCCCTGCCCCAAGGGACACCCAACCCATGCCATGGCTTGGTGCCATGGGGAAGTTCAGAAGGCAGGCTGCACACTGTTGAGGCAGATGGCACTAGCTCCCAGGCTGCCTGCCTTTCGAAGATGAAGGTGCTGGAGCATCTGCTGAGGAGGGGTGGCTGCCTGTAGCGGATACGTCAGACCTGCGGCTTGGCCTCAACAGCATCCATCTTCTGTCTCCTTTCTCTCTCAGGTTTTCTACTGTGAAGCCAAAGTGGGCTGTCACTCACCACCCCAGTCCCCCTGAATCTTACATGGTTAAGGCCTGGACAGTAAGACACAAATTGAGAACTGGTAAGACAGTTCCAAAAAACTCTCAGCTTTCCTCATAAGAGCCCCTGAAGGTAGACATGGTGGTGTACACTTCCGGTGCCAGAATTTTGGAGGCAGAGGCAGGAGGTGTAGTACATGAATGACGTCAACGCTATGGATGGAGGGAGGGAAAAGGGATGGGAAGGGAGGGGAAGGGAAATGAGGGGAAGAGAGGGAGGGGAAGGGAAGAGAGGGGAGGGGAAGGGAAGAGAGGGGAGGGGAGGAGAAGAGGGGGAGAAGAGGAGGGAAGAGAGGAGAAGAGAAGAAAAGGTAAGGGAGGGAAGGTCCACAAGGTAACAAGCACTATAGGTGCTCTCCATCTAGGGGGGAGACACTGTCAAATGGTAGAGAAGCCTTTAAGAACATGGACAGATTTTATTTACCATATTATTCCAACTAAACCCAATACAGAAACTAAATGTATAACACATGAAACTCAGCTTCGTTTCAAGAAGAGTTGTTAACTAGAAACCTCCCCCAAATACTTTCTCAATGCCCCTGATGACTTGTGGTTGATCTATCTCTGCATATGACTTGACACGTAGAGAAAATTGGGTATCCTTGGCAAAACTGCAGTAGCTTGTTCCAGGAGATAGACTAAGTTCTTGTGCCTAAAGGACATCCATATCCTCGGGATCACGTCATATCTGCTCTTCGCAGATAAAGGACAGGGACAACTAATTGGATGATAAACAGCGTAGCAGCAGCAGCAGTGGGTGGATGAGACTACAGACAGACATCAACGGTTGTAGAAACTTTTAATCTCAGTGCTGGGTCTCTACCCCGCCTTGATCATTCAGTTCGCAGATAAAAGACACTTACAACCTTATGTTTGCAATAAGCCTTCAACAGCCCAAGAGTTGGGCAGATATCCACCCTCTATGCTATGAGAATCTACTTCCTATCGATAACCCCGAGTTATTACTTACTATGTTTCCTCTGGGCTGCTCTTAACTCCAACTGGCCAGCTCTTGGGGCCACATTTTCATGACTCACCTAACCCATGGTGGCTTCTCCTTCCTCCTTCACCTTCTTCTTTCTCTGGCTCTCCTCTGACCCCCAGCTCAGGAATCCTAAACCCCACATATGTCTCTTCTGCCCAGCTATTGGCTGTCAGCATCTTTATTTTCCAATCAGAAATAACTTGGAGCAAGGTCACATAGGGTCTGTGTGCAGTCTTGGGGGCCAGCATCTAGCGATATAATACATAGCAATATCAAACCTCGACAGTCACCATGAGCAGAAGTAACTGAGGCAAGCGCTACAGGAGATGTGTTTCTAAGAGAAATCAATTTCAAAGAGGTCAGCGGTTCCATTACCAGGAGACATTTGGCAACGTCTAGAGTTGCTTTGGCTGTAACAGCCTAAGTTGGGTATAATGACTAGTAGGTAGAAACCAGGATGCTACTGCAAGCCTTCCAATGAACAAGGAAGTCTCCACAACATAGATTAATTCAGTCAGTAATGTCACTGGTGCCCAGGTTCAGAAAACTTGGAGCCAAAAGAGAGAGAAGGCCCAATGGGGGGGGGGATGGTGTGAGCACATGTAGGAAGGCAGAAGGGGAGTTGAGACTTGAGAGCAGAGCCTGATTCTCTAATCCTCTGCATGGCCAGCCCGCATCAGTGGTTGCCTACGGATAACTATTTATTAGATGAATGAGTGAATGATGGCTATCCTTGAATCATGCCCTAGCTCTCTGGCAGAAATAAAGTAAGAATAAGAAACCCCCAAAGCAGCAAGTCCTAAAGGCCTGCTCAACCTAGAGTAGAGAAAGACACAGCCCAACGCAAGTGAAATCTCCTCCGCTCTTCTGAACAGAGGCAAGAAAGTCCTCTTGTGAGAGCAAGGAAAGAGGTCGGTGCTGAAGCATCAACACTGCTCATTCTAATCTCCTCCGCTAGACCTTCGCCTTGTTCCAAATTTCACAAAATGAGGAAGATTTGGCTTCTTAAACTCACTAACATCCTCACATCCATTTGGTCAGTCCTCTCTAAACACCACCATCACCGTCATCCTTCTTAGGAATCCCAGGAGGGCTCAGACCTGACCCCAAGGAGCAGCAGGTGTGGGGTACAGGAAAAATGTTTCCATTTTTATTTACAGCCATCCGGTCTATAGGATTCTTAAGCAGCTCAGATTAGCTGCACAGCCCCCCCACATATGTGACTAGAAGGGAGAAGTGTGGAGTTCCTGGTTCTCCTGGTGCTTATGGCCTCAGGCAAAAAGGGCCCCATCCTCTTCTTCAATAAATTATAGGTGTGAGTAGGCTCGTGTCCACTGCACACCTTTCTGTGTACTCTCGATGGAGGACGTGCTAAGAGCCACTTGCTCCCCAGACCTCAATACTTTGCATTTTATCATACACGGGAGTAGTCAGTGGAAAAGCAAATGTGAACTTGGATAAACCTCAAGTGTATGGTTCAGTAAATAGTGTATCCAAGAAACAGTAAAGAATAAAACAGCCATCAGAGGACCCAAAGCCAGGACACTGACCACAGTGAACCAACTGGACTCCACCCTGTCTTATAATCCTCAACCCACCCCAAACCCAGCCCTGCCCTGCCTTACCCCACCCTACCTCTTCCTTCAGTCTCTACTGTCCTGTTCCTTAAACAGTTTCAGAAGATTGGCTGTCAGTCATTGACATCTCAGTGCAATGCAGCTCCAGGTGGCCACTGTCTCTTATTTCAGATTAAAGTGAAATGGAGATTAAAATGTATAGAAATATGTAGCATTGGGGGGTTGAGGAAGTAAAGGCAGCCACTAGAAAGTCCCAGATGCCAGGGAAGCGCGAGGTTCCCAGGACCCAACAGGGAGGACATTAGCCAAAATACCCAACAAAGGGGAGATAGAACCTGTAGAGATCACCTCCAGTAGATAGACAATGACCCCCAGTGGAGGGATGGGGCCACCCACCCATCGCAAAATTTTTAACCTAGAATTGTTCCTGTCTAAATGAAACACAGGGACAAAAAATGAGCAGAGACTGAAGGAAAGGCCATCCAGAGACTGCCACACCTCGGATCCATCCCATCTGCAGACACCCAAACCCAGACACTGTTGCTGCTGTCTAGAAACACTTGCTGTCAGGGTCCTGGTATATCTGTCCCCTGAGAGGCTCTGCCAGCACCTAAGACAGATGCAGATACTCACAGCCAACCATCGGACTAAGCATGGTGACCCCAATGGAAGAGTTAGGGGAAGGACTAAAGGAGCCGAAGGGGATTGCAACCCCATAGGAAGAACAACAATATCAACTAACCAGACACCCCCAGAGCTCCCAGAAACTAAACCATCAATCAAAGAGCACCCGTGGAGGGACCCATGGCTCCAGCCACACATGTAGCAGAGGATGGCCTTATCTGGCATCAATGGGAGGGGAGGCCCTTGGTCCTGTGGAGGCTTGATGCCCCAACATAGGGAGATGCTAGAGGAGTGAGGCAGGAGTGGGTGGGTGGGTGGAGGAGCACCCTCTTAGAGGCAGGGGAGGGGGAGGGTATGGGGGTTGTGGAGGGGAGACCAGGAAGGGGGACAGCATTTGAAATGTAAATAAATAAAATAACCAATAAAAACTGTACTTTGACAAACTTACTCTGGGCTGCAGAGCGCAGTGGAGGTATAGTTATGCATGATGCGTGTGATGCCGTGTGGGTGGGTTCTCCTCTGGGACCCTTGAGAGTGTTGCACATCTGCCCTCTCAGATCACTGTCTTCCCAGTCCTCAAATGAATGACAAGCATCAAAGATGTTCAGGATCATGGAAATACAAGAAACCGTGTTGTTTCCTGGACTGTTCCATTCTAGAGACTGAGGTTATAACATCCCTAAGCAAGAAAAATAGGAAGTGGGGCCAAAGGATACAAATTTATACATTCATGTGGAGACCTAATAACATTTTTCATTAATAAATTTTAATCAGGATGCATGAAAAATATAAGTGTGTTCAGCTGCATACATAAACCTACAATAGATAAAGCTAGGTTGGAGGCCTGGAGGTTCATCTCTAGTGGACTTAAGCGGAAGCCTAGGTGTGCCGTGCAGATGCCTGCCTATTGTCACGGTTATTTAGAATGCAGGCTTGGGAAAATTGCTTGAGTCCAGGAGTTTGGGGACAACCTGAGCAATGTAGCAACACCCCATCTCAAAATTAAAATTAAAAAATCCAGTTACAGTAAATAGAAATGGAGACGAACAAGATGAACAAGGGTCATCACAGGTCAAGTTCTACTAAAATCACAGTGACAGAGAGTTACATAGTAACAGATAAGGTAGTTACAAAACAGAGTCAACAAACGGACAGAGCAATATGGCTTGAGTGCCCGATTCTGAACAAAGAGGATTCATTAGAACCTTGGAAGGCAGTGATTTCTCCCATACTGCTGGAAGTAGATAAAATACCATAAGTAGATAGATATATGGGGAAAGAAAGTAAACATTATATTCAAAAATAGAAAAAGGCCATGAATTTAAAGGAGAGGTGGGAGTGGTATATGAAGGAGTTTGGGGGGAGGAAAGAGGAGAGATCAGTGTAATTTTATTAGAATGTTAAAATATTTTTGTTTGAGTGGGAGAATTACCTTATTTTACATTTTTTTCTCTCATGGTAATTTCTGCATTTCTGTCTTTTATGCTAAATTTATTGCTTTTATACGTATATATACATTTATACATACATATATATTGCTTTTATAACTATATATACAATTATACTTACATTCATTCATTCATACATACATACATACATACATACATGCATACATGCATGCATACATACATGTTTTAAAATGAATAGCAACTCAAAATTAGAAGGACTCACTTTGAAAGTTAAGACTTAAGTTCTAAGGTTGGTATAAAACTATGCCAAATTCCATAATAACTCAAATAAGTCCCCAGATAGTCCAGTAAAGGTATTTTTCAGACATTGTCAAAAATCAAGGAAGGGAAGGCCTATGGCCTAAGGAGGATGCTCTGTGGCAGGGGTGATGCAAAGGCAGCAGAGTTCCTCAGCACCGCACAGCTTCACCAAAGAGGACCACTCTGGGAAGACAACAAGAAGAATTCAAAACTAACATGGCATAGTAGAGGGGTCCAGCATGCAAGTGACAAGAAACAACTGTCCCCAAGTGTGGGGATGGCAGGCATACATTACTAATGACCAGCTTCCCCTGTGTTTTCGAATACACATCTAAATGTCCTTACATTTACCCAAAGTTACACTTGATAAATTATGTAAAATTATATATGTATGTGTGTATATATATGTATATGTATGCATATATACATATACATATACATACATACATATACATATATATATATATATCAGGAGGCACAAGCAGTGTTTTGAAAGCCCCTCTGAGAAGTGCCTGGCGATCCCCAGTGCAGAGCCTGAGTAGCCTGCTTCTTCTACACAATGTTCTTCTATCTCCAGGGAAGCTCATTTGAATGAAGGTCAGCCATTGTCTACTGCTCTTCAGTAAGTCACACCAGGCCTTTGTGACACTTACAAGAAATCAGCTATGAATGCATCAGGATGCTGGCTTCCAGTCAGCCCTGGACAGCTCCTCTTTCCCAGGATTGGAAAGTAGCCTCTGTGTGCATTCCAATCCCCCTTGAAGGGCAGAGGACAGGGCAGGCCGAGCAGGCCTCTGGCCAACAGGGCGTAAGCTGAGGGGAGTGCAGGAGTAATACTGTCAACAAGCCATAGTTCTTCAATAATAAAAATCAACTCTGACTAAGTCAGAAAAGGACACAGTGGTAGATGACAAAAGACACACAGGTAACTAGGTGTGGCAAGCAGACTCAGCAGAAAGACTGGTGACAATGCAGCCCCAGAGGACAGTGTCACACACTGGATGCCTCTCACCTTCTGTGATGAGGAATACCCAATTCACCCCTCCTAGGCTCACAGTTCAGTTGGGGCCCTCCACTTGATACACTTGGTTACACTTGTAACAAGGTACAGAGATGAGCTGGCCCTCAGAAGGTGAACTCCTGCCTCCCACTAGGTCCCACAAACTACAAGTTTCTCCCCAAGAGAGATGGAACTTGCAAGTAGACACAGAGGCAACAACATAAAACAGAACAGAATGTTTGCATCTATGTTCACCATGGAAATTGGTTTATAATTTTCTTCTTTGTGTATTCCTTGGTTTTTGCCATGGGGTACTGTGAATTCGGTAGAAACAAATTTGGTGGAGTTGGTTCCTTTTCTGTTTTATGGAATAGTTTGAAAAGCACTTATAACAGTTCTTTTTTTAAAAAAAAAAACTGTGTTTATTACTATGCAGTGTGTGCATGTATAATAGACAAATTGTATCTATAACTTAGACACAGTGGAAATGCGAAGCATCAACCACGTTAAAAGAGACATCTGATGTTTAGCCATCCTATTTCTGACAATACTTTATGTAGGAAAAAGATCTCCACAGGATGTGGAGGAAGACTTAACCAAAATGAAGGTACATAAAACAGTTACAAGGGAACCTACACTCTTGCACCCCAAGCAAAGACTACAGTTAGAAGGGACAGTAGGTTGGAGGTGCCCTGAAATAACTGGGTGTGGGAACTCCAGGTTAAAAGTTTAAGTGGAGATGAGGGCAGGTGATAAAGGATTGCAAGGTCTAGGAGGTGAGTAACCAAAGCCAAGGCTCTAGGAAGATGCTTTGTGGAAACCTATTAGTTTTTAAATTAATTTTGAACATCACTGCTCCCCAAAGATAGTTTATTCGATGGTAATCTCATTGACAGGCATGGAATAACTCTTTATGAGTCACTGGTTAACACAGGTTGATTCCATGGCTTGTCTGCCCACCATCACTAAGTGATAAGACCCCATGGCTGAAGATACTACACACTTTGGTTGCAAGACATTGAGAAATCAAAATCAAACTGGCCAGTAAACTCCCTGCTAGCTAGTTTTCATAGTGCTTGAAAATGTTGTGTAGGCTATGGGATAAGAAGAGACAGCAGTGGTCTTACCCAGTGCTGGACCCTAATTACTATACTGACCTGCCAGACAAGCTAATATATATATATATATATATATATATATATATATATATATTATAATTCAGAGGGTACTGCTCAAAGCAAAGCATCCTTCCACTTTCACCAAGTCCCTAGTCTTTAAAAACTACCTAGTCTCAGGCATTTTGCTATAGCAACAGTAAACAGATGAAGACAACATCTAACCTCACTACCACACATCAGATCTCCTGAAAGCTTGCTAGGGTAAAGAACCAAGTCCTGGTCAAGTAATTAAAAACTCAATCTATCTTAGTAAGTTTATAATCCCCAAGTGCTGGGTCTATAAATGTTTGTGTAAAAGTGTACATAGTCACATACTATATATAAACACACATACACAATCGTGGTATTACATACCATGAAGAAATATGGCCAGAGGACAGCAACCATAAAAATGAGGGTGGGGCGAGAGAAATTGTGTGAACTGAAGAAGGCAGGATAACTAAAGACAAACAAAAGAATAATAAAGGAAGAAAGAAGCTGCACACAGATGTGCATGTGTGCAATCGCACTTTTGCAGCTGTTCAGTCTGTGTTTGTGCATATCAGCTGTCCTAGGATATTAAGATTTGTGTGCTGTGTCTTAGTTAGGATTTCTATTGCTGCGATGAAACACTGTGACCAAAAAGCAAACTTGGGAGGAAAGGGTTAATTCAGCTTACAGTTCCATATTGCTGTTCATCACCAAAGGACGTCGGGATAAGAACCCAAATAGGAGGCTAATGCAGAGGTTATGGCGAGGTGCTGCTTACTGGCTTGTTCCCCTCCCTTGCTCAGCTTGCTTTCTTATAGAACCCAGGACCACCAGCCCAGGGATGGCACCAGTCACAATGGGCAGAGCCCTCCTACCTCGATCACTCATTGAGAAAATGCCTCACAGCTGGATCTCATGGAGGCATTTCCTCAAGGGAGGCTCCTTTCCCTATGACTCCAGCTTGTGTCAAGTTGGCACACAAAACCAGCCAGTATAGCTTGGGATGTAGCTCAGGAGTAGGATACTTGCCTAGAACACATAAGATGTTAGGTTTGAGCCCCAGTGCCGAGAGGAAAAAGTACCTTGTTTTCCTCAGGACAGTAGAACTGCACTGTCTCAGCTTAGAGAAATCAGGACCCCAGCCTCCTGTAGCCCAGATATCATATGTGGACAAAGTGGCACCTGTGGAAAATTTCTACTTGGCTGCATTGTCTCAATTTAAGGAAATCATGTCCCTAGGGCCCTACAGGGTAGAACAGAAGTGGCATTGTTACAGAATTTCTGCCCACATCAGAATTATGGAGAGATTTGTCCTTCCAAGATAAAGCCTTGAGTAATGCCTGCCATTGCCCCTGAGCTCAGTAGAGGGGACCCACATGATAAAGCCAAAACCTTCATCAGGACCATCCACCATCCCCTTGACCTCCCTTCTCCAGGGACTTTTGCACCGTCAGAAACTAGAACCTCAGCATTTGGTTCTAAATTCTGGCTCATCTTTGAAGTTCTGCGGTACATAGCAAGAGTACAAGACTTGGGAGCCACACAGCATGGCTTACACCTGCCCCTGCCTCCTACCACCTGTGTGCCTCTGGGCAAGGTCCTTATTCCTTCTGAGACATTGTCTGTCTGTCTCCCTGAACCATGAGTGCTGTACAACACACACACACACACACACACACACACACACACACAGCACTGAGATCAGGAGCTGCATGCTCCTATGACAGTTAACCGTGCCATTATTTTGGAAACAGATACAAAAGACTAGTCTGGATGAGAGGTCTGGGAGGTGTATGACTTTCCTTGTGATCAGAGCAACAAAAGGGACTTTCCAGACTGCAAATAGCCTCTTAAAAATAACCCAAATTTCCACCTGGCACTGTTAAGAATGCCAACTGGATCAAACAGGAAACAATGACGTGGGGGGACAAAGTGGCTCAAATGTAGGCACTGGGTTCATAGTGGGCAGAAGGAATGGAGACAGGGACACAGTCAGATCATAGCAGACATGTGCGGTTCAGAGTCACATAAAGCAGTGGTTCTCAACCTGTGGATCGTGACCCCCAAAAAACCATTGGAAAACATAGATGCTTGCATCATAGCTCATAACTATAGCAAAATTACAGTTATGAAGTAGCAACACAAATAAATTTATGGTCGGGGTCACTGCAACATGAGGAACTGTGTTAAAAGGGCACAGCATTAGGAAAGTTGAGAAGCACTGAGTCGTGACTCGGACACTCGAGAAATAAGCAAAATGGGCACATAAACAGGCACTTACCTTGGACAGGACTTAGAGGTCACGAACAAGAGAGCCATGCACAGTGGCCCACCTGGATTCCCAGCACTTGAGAGGTGGAGGCAGATGGGTTTCAGGGCCGGTCTTGGCCGCATAGTGAGTTTGAACACAACATGGGCCATATGGCACTATCCCAAAGCTATTTTTATTAAAAATGAAGAAATAATATGATAGCTACATGATTTTTAATTTCTGGGAAGAAATATACTATCAGTGTGGAGTTAAATCTAAGGTCCTGGTGTACACTTACTATATATAAATTTCATGAACACATTTTCATTCAAATGTGTCCTCTAGGTTGACCTTATTTAGCCTCTAGACTCCTTCCCTTTCTCCAGACAGTCTTGTTTCCGGTTTCCTGTTTTATGTATACATGATTTCATTCTCTCTATAAAACCTATAGTCCAAATATGATAGAAAACATGACATTTGCCTTTCTGGGTCTGACTCATTTCACATAATATGATCTCCATTTGCTGAAAAGAACATAATTTCATCCTTCTTTATGGTAGAGGAAAATTCCACTGTGTTTGCTGTGATGGCTATTTCTCGGTTGACACCAATGAAGAGGGAACTCAGTTGAGGAATTTGCCTACACCCGAGTGACCTGTGGGCCTGTTTGTGGGGGCATTTTCTTGACGGCTAATTGATGGAAGGGGTGTAGCTCCCTGTGGGCGATACCATCCCTGGGTGAGTGGTTCTGGGTATATAAGGAAGAGGAACAGAAGCAGGACAGAAGCCAGAAGTTCCTCTGCTGCTTCTGCTTCACTTCCTGCCTCCAGGCTCCTGCCTTGGCTTGCATCAGTGGTGGCTGAGACATGAAAGTATAAGCCAAATAAGTCCTTTCCTCTCCCCACGTTGCTTTGGGTCATGCTACGTATCAAAACAAAAAGTAGATTAGTTTATTCAGCCATTAAGGAACATGAAATTATAAAACTTTTAGGCAAATGGATGCAGTTGAAGACAATGAGTCTGTGTAGGTAAGCTAGTCCCAGAAAGACAGATGTTACACATTTCTCTCATTGACAGCTGTTTGCTTTGGATTTCTGGATATGTTTATTTGGAATGTCTATAGAGATCAGGAAATTATTAAAGGGTCGTGAAGAATGGGTTCTCAAGGGACAGGAGACGGGACACAGTGGTCTAAAGCCTTAAAAGAGAATGTTGACATGAAGGAATTGATGTGAAGGAATTGATGTGAAGGAATGGATGTTCAGACAAGAGAAGGGAACATGGGGAGCAATATACAATAGTAAAGATCTCTCAAAAATTTATATGAAAGCCAACATGCTATTGTATATATAAAGTTATTGTATATTATAGAGAGAGAGAGTCTGTTAAACTGATGTTACCTTATCACAGAGCCACGATGTCTCTTCTACGTATAACAGGCTAATAAATAAAAAGCCCACTGCCAGGGGTGAATTACCTGTTTTGGAGTTTTGGTCCAGCAAAGGCTCGTGGATGCCGGCTTAGATTTTCCAAAACCTAGTTCAATAAGGGTTCTTAAACACTGGAACCTCCCTTCTAGCCCACCATCCAAAAGTAGGGGAGAAAGATGGTTAATAGGTCAAGAAGATGTGGGGCTGTTTAGAAGTACTTCTTTGGGGCAATTTTAGTCTTCTTTGCCAGTCCAAAACATTACACACAAATCATTCCAGTCCAATCGGCAAACACCCAACAGGAACCAGCAACAGAAGAAACGGAGAGGGTTCAAGTCCGCAGAAGTGACAGGAAGCAGCCGGAATACCACAAGAAGTTCTTTGGCACATTTCTCTCTACAAAGTCACTACGAGTGAAGATCAGCAAAGATCAGCAAGGCCTCGCAAGGCCGACCAATGCAAGAGCATCATCTGCTTCTGTTGGGTTATACTTAAACACTCTTTCCAACCATCCCTTGTCCTCTCAAGCATCTGCCTCAGCAAAACACTCTCTCATAAGACCGTTTCCAGAGAAACATCATGACACAACTGAGTCTCAAAAAAAAAAAAAAAAAAAAAAAAACAGAAATTTCCACTTCAAGTAGACACTCTGGCCTTTTGTCTGATATTTGCCAGGGCATTGCCAATTTATTTATCCTCCAGAACTTGACCATGGGACCCTATTGCTGAAGACACCATGTACTTGAGTCATAGAACACGGAAAAACTCAAGGTGGTACTCAACTGGAAACCTCATTCCTACTGGCTAGGTTTCATCATACTAGGAAGTGTGTGTATGCCATCAATGGGGAAAAGCAGCCATCAGCGCTACACAGCTATGAACCTGAGAATAACAATAATGACTGGCTAGACACACCCACTGGCACATCGAGAGCATTGACATCATAGGAGTAGCCTGATGGACTTCAGTACCACTCCACAAGATAAAACCCATACCTGACATCATTATCAGGGCCAAAATAAACCTATAATTAAACAGGTCATTGGCCCAAGAAGAAACCCTTCGACTATTATTCTGCTAAATGGGTACAGTATTAAACTAACTCCTAATGACTTGTTATTAAACCCGTAGATTAATGCATCTCTCAAGCCTCATGAGAGAAGTTTCCTTTGGTAGTGGATGGTGATTAAGACAGAGAACCACAATGGGTTCCGGTACAAAGAATAAAAGTCTGTGGATGCTCCGCCCTGAATGCGATATCTATATCCCATTCCTCCTCCCAACGCTCAGGGATCTCTTGTAGCCCAGGCTGGCCTTGAACTCTTGATCCTCCCGCTTCTACCTCCTGCATGCTGGGATTATAGGGGTGTGCTACCACACAAGTTTAGTGATCCCGTCTTCATATGTTTGGATCACACCCTCTTTTGTGCTGCTTTTGGTTTATCCCTCTCCTTTCAGAGTTGAGTGGGGAAGTTGGTTTGGTTTGAGACAACTTCTGTAGGCTGGTATTGAAGTCACAGTCCTTCTCTCTTGGGCCTCTCGGTGCTGGTGTTATAGATGTACATGCTTTGCCTGCTTCTCTGTTCATCCTCTAAGCTCCCTGCTCCAGTCCTTGAGCTGCTTAACCCACCTGAAGTCCATCATCCATTAGAGAAGCAGCTGTAGGCCAGCCTGCTTCCCTCTGAAGTCAATGATACAGCAGAGGCAGGGCTTAGTCAAGGGAAGGAAGCCCAGCTTCCAGGACCTCAGGTTGCAGCTTCTGGTCCCAGAGGAAGACGTCAGCACCTCTGGCAGTGTCCTCACCTGGAACTTACTTACATCCTATCCACCCAACCCTTGGCCGAATGGTAGAAGATTAATGGAGAGAATTGAGGGGTCTCCTCTTCAAAATCTGTTCCTTCTTGTCTCTGTCTTTCCTATTCCTGCTCCTGGTTCACTGGCATCCCCCGTGATGAAGGACAAGAAGGTGGCCTGGCTCATCCCTAAAGATTTAT
>NC_047671.1:13107500-13210000 GCF_011762505.2 Arvicanthis niloticus
AAACACATTGAGATGAAAATTAGCACAGACAAGTCAGAGGAGGGTGGCAGATTTTAAAGTTGTCAATTGACCTTGTGACAGATCCCTCTGAAAAAGCTACATCTCTGATCTCACTTGAATAGTATAAAATTCCAGGAAGCCAATGCTGAAAGGCCCTTCAGTGATGCTGACTAACCACTACAGGACAGGACCACACAGGCCAGCACCGTAATCAAGAGCCTGCGCTGGTTACACCATGCTGCCTTGTTGGCTTTGGGATTACTGAAAGTGACTTAATGGCTCTGTCCCTGAAAACAGCAACCGCACCTAAGTTTTAGAAATGTTATCAGGCTTACACGTTAGATGTTAGTCGATGAGAGTACAAGGCTGCCTGTGCTGCCCGCTGTCACTGTTCTAAGTGCTTCAGATGTGTGGACTAACTTAATGCTCACAGCAACCTTTCAAGGCACACATACCATATATCCACTTCACAGAGGAAGGTAAAGAAGAGAGATCGTTACTTGATCCAGGACATTAGTTTCCGAGGCTGCTCTAGCCTCTCGTGTAACTGTCTACTCTTCAGGCCATTATTTTTATTATGTATTCACTGTTTCTTTAACTCTCAGATCTACCACCTACCCACCAAACCTCATGTTCTCTCTCTCCCCACATCCCCCTCTCTCCCCATTTCTCCCTCCATCACTTACCTCCCTCTCAAGAAAATGGTTTAAGCCAGATGGGGTCCCAGCACCAAGAAGCTATCTGTAACTGATACCTGCTGGCAAAGGAAAAAATCAGGTTTCTCTAATGGAGTATCACTGAGTACATCAACAACACTTCAGAGAATGCTCAGGAATAGTTGGCCAACACAAAACCTACTCTGTGTGTGTGTGTGTGTGTGTGTGTGTGTGTGTGTGTGTGTACACGTACTACTGGCTTTCTTTTTTTTTAAAAAGCGATTATTAAAACATTTTGAAAAGATATTTTAGAAAAGATATAAAAACTGTGCTCTGAGCCAACCCCACATTTAGGGGTGAGCAAACAGGCTGGGCAACAGGAAGTGACCCAGCCAGGTGCCTCGCTTGGAGCACGGATGCAATCCCAGCCTCCCTACTGCCCCTCCTGGTCTGTTCTCTGCACCATCCCAGCCCTGACAAAACATCCTCAAACAGATGAGACCTCCCTGCATGGACAAGGTGGGGTGGGTGTCTTAGCTGGTTCTTAGGTAGATGAGACCTCCCCCGATGGACAGAGTGATAGAATGAACATCATTATGGGTGCTGCAGGTCATGTGCTCGGATCCAAGAAGGGAGGAAAAGTGGATTTGGTGGGAGCCTACCCTCTACTCTCTTCCTCAGATCTAGCTATGCAAATGCTGGGAGGGGGCAATCTGCATAGGGAAAAACGTAATTACCCAAATTGGAGCAGGGCCAGGACCTCATTGCCCAGACTGAGGAAAGGTTGAAGGATTGATTCCTCAGCCCCAGCCCTCACAATTGGAATCCAGTAGCCAAGGAAATGAGATGGTTTCCATGGAGACTCAAGTCTCCCTTCCTGAAGCCTCAGAGCTGGGAGGGCAGTCCCTGGTGGCATCGCTGTAGGTGATACCGCTGCTGTATCCTCACACTCTTGCCTGGGATCTTAGTGACTGCACTTGAACTTTTTCATTGACACACTGGTGTTTAGATTTATAAGTTGTTGTCAACTGGGACAGCTGCTTGAACCGACCCCACTGGTGTTTAACTAAAAGACCATCCCAAAATCACACACCAACAAACACCAGTCCTGGAAGGCAGGTTAAGAGACCTCTGTGAAGAAAACTTCTGGGAGAAGGGCCACATGCAACCTTGTTCCTCGTCATCCTTGGCCTTGGTGCCCTTGTTCTTGATTAAGAAAGTTGAAGGTCAGATCCAAAAGCTTGAGATCACTCCAACTTTCCAGTTCTCTATGGCTTCCTAAGTACTCTCCCATGGATCTGACATAGATGTCCCCAAAGTCTATGAGAAAACCAGCGGCACGCAGGACCCATCAGCAGGTGAACTGGATGTTTCAAGAAGACTGGTGCACGCAGTCAGGGATTCATACAACTCTCCGTCCTTCCGTCTGTCTTCCTGGTTGGCCATCTACTCATCGCATGGGAAGAAGAGAACAGGTAGGCATTTCACTGACTGAGTTGGCCAACAGCAAGCACAACGGTAGTTAAGGCCTGCCTGGGCTCTGGGTGTTCCCTGTGTGGGTGGTCAAGGTGGCTTCCAATGGCTACCATTGCCTGGGCTCCGGGTGCTCCCTGTGAATAGGGTCAAGGTGGCTTCCAACAGCTACCATTAATGAGACAGTCCATTCCTGCAGGTGCTGTCGTGGGGTAGCCCAGCCCTTAGTTACTCCTTTGCTGGGGAAGGATGATTTGTTTAAGAGCTCCTCTTCGATTTGCCAAGCCAGCACGGGCTCTTACGGGAAACAGTGGGAGCCGGCTCCACGCATGGAGAAGTAAGTGTCTTTGCTCAGGGCAAAATCTGCTGTTTGGTGAACTGCTCTGGCTTCCTGTCAGTATGATTTGAGGGAACCATTAAGCTTTAACAACGCAGAAAATAAATCCCCATTAAAATATATGCACCTGAAAGAGCCGAGTTCTCAACCAGACTGCAGAGGAGGCCAGGCACCCTCCCATCTCTGCCTGTCACGACCCCCACTGTCCTTCGAGGCCAAGTTAGGAGGCCTCTTACTCCAGGAAGCCCGTCCTGATTCTTCCTAAGTGTGATCTCACTCACTTCCAGCCACCCATAACTACTTACCGTGCACCCACAGTAGGACTTAACTTGGAGGATACCGAGATAGGCTTATAATGTGCACTCTACATGGTGGCTGTTTCGTGGCTTTTGGCTTTGTCTCAACTTCCTGCTCAAATGTCATACCCTGTCCCTTTCAACACATAGTAGGGGCTCCTGGTGTGTTGAATGAATGCCTGTAGTTACTTGCAGACTCATATACCCCGTGACTCCTCAGCCACAGCAAACCCAAGATCCACTGAGTTCAAGATCTCTATGAACAGCCACTTGTCTGTGAGTTTCCCCAAGTGGAGTCGGCTAATGGCTCAGTTTACCCTGGACTCTCTGACTGGATTTTCACCGGACTCCTTTCTCTAACGTCACTGGCCCTATATATTGTCACATGGTTTCTAGCTGGTGAATAGAACAAGGATTGCTAAGTCAGCATGGGGATGAATAACGAAGATGGTGACAACCTGAAGAGAAACAGTTGCAGGATCTGAAGTAGAGGAAAGAAGAATGGCACTTGACCCAAACTTGCCCTGTCAGCCAGCTTCAGGCACGCTAGCTAAGAGGACCCTAGATGCCTACCATTAAAACCACCTGGATCCTCGAGCTACCAGACCTGGGCTGCTCGGAATATTAGTCAGAGAAGCTTCTTTTTGCACTGGGCAACAGTCAATAAAGAGATGAATAACTTGTCACAGTGCAGAGGGTCAGAGTGAGTGTCCAGCCCTAGATGGGGACATCTATATTGACCTCACCACCACCAAGGCTCAAGGAACATAGGAAGCGGGATGGGAAGACCTCGAGAACAGGAGGACGGGAGAAGTCTGCGGAATGTGTCTTTTGAACATGGCATGCCTATCTCACCCATAAGCTTGCAGCAGCTCTGGTTACCTGCATAACACCCACACAAAATTAACCAGCAAAAATTCCAGCATGGATGGTATGGAATCTACACCATCTATACTATATGCTACAGATGATATTCAGGCCCCACTTCTTACTGAGGAGGTATTGGAGATCGATACCTCTTCACTGGGGCCACCATTGTTCTTCTTGGAGAAAGTGGCCGCTGTTAGGCTTCCCATGTCCCAGTGAACAGTGCCACACCCAGGGCATATGGCTAACACTGACTGCACTCAATGGGCTATTAAAAAGTGTGAAAATATGAAATTGGTAGGGGTTGTTGGGGTGACATAGGGGGGCTGAAGGTGGAAAATAAAGGGTTGCTATGATCATATTTTATGGCACACACATGTAAATTTTTATTTTAAAGATTAATTTATTTATTTTATGTATATGAGCACACTGTCCTTGACATACCAGAAGAGTATGTCAGATCCCATTACAGATGGTTGTGAGCCACCATGGTGGTTGCTGGAAATTGAACTCATGACCATTGGAAGAGCGGCCACTGCTCTTAAGCATTGAGCCATCTTTCTAGCCCTCATGCTTTAAAAATAAAGAAATTTTTGAGAAAAAAGGGGAGGGAACAAATGGCAGGAAGATTTCTCTAATTTAACCGGATCTCAACACAACAAAATTCAAAATAGTTCATCAGAACACAGAGAGAACATTTGAAATTTTAAAGGGGGGAAATCCCTTATCAGAATGTGAACATTCCATAAAATAAAAGAATTATAAATTTGAATGCATAAAATTAAAATGTTTTGCTTAGGAAACATGCCATGAGCGAAGGCGGAAGATGAAGAGCCAACTAAGAAAAAATATTTGCAATAAAAACTATGAGGCTCTAACAGCCTAAGTATAGAAATGGTGCCTACAAATCAATAAGAGAAAAATCTAACTACCCAATACAAAACTGTCGAGGAAACATAAACAGAAAATGAAATATGTCCAGGTTTCCATAATCAGAAAAAGATCTCTGAGTCAGTAAGAAAAATGCCCATCTCTCTACTATGTATAAGACATCATCAGACTGGCCATTTTAAAAACTTCAACAATACACTGGAATTTGAGGGAAAGAGTTAATCTCAAATCCTGCTGGTGGATAGATACTACCATTCTAGAAACTGTAAATACATATCTATTATTTTAATATATCAAATATAAAGTCTTTGAGAAATATATTTCAAAAATATGCTTTTTTAAAATTGTGTCTCTATAAAGTTATTCTCTCTATGCAGATATAGTTACATCTGTGAACAAGACAACAGTAGTGTTTAGAGACAATCACTTAAAACATATTAAATGCCTTATAGAAAACGCTCATTCACTCACAGGGTGTTCAAGCTACAGAATGCTCCATAACCACTGATGAAGGCATGTGCCAGCAATACATACGTAAGAGCAAATGATTTCAAGGATGAAATGCTAAAGAAAAATTTTTGGGCAGCATCTACATGTCAACAAATGGTCTAAAAGCTTTTTATGTTTCTATACAGTCTTATGTTTCGAGTATATATTTATAAATTCAATTCAAACCCTGTAACATGCAAGGCATCGTTACTAACCTTCTCATCTCACAGATAAAGAAAGCAGGCCTCCTCAGAGGTATGAATATGCATTCACTCATTATGAATATGCATTTCTTTCTATGACTTTTCTCTCCATGCTTCAAAGTGAATATTTATAAGTAATGTATTTTATAATTTTATATTTTGTCTTCATTTCATATTATTTACTGAGTTCTTAATTTCAGTTTGTGTATTTTAGTAGTTTTAGAATTTGCAGTGAGTCTTTGTTCTCTACCAAATAGTCAATCTTTCTAACTCTCTGGACATTATACCCATTAGAATGCAACTCCTAACAACTGCACACCTGAATCAATTCCTAGAGTGCTGCCTGTCGTGGGCATTTCTGCCATCCTGTCTTGTCATCTTGGGTGTCGGGTTATTTTTTGCGAGTCACAGACTTTGTGGAAACTGATTGGATCCTAGATAATGTTGTCTGCTTCCAGCGAGTGTTTGTCTCTGCTTTGGCAGAAGAGCTAAAGAGGGGGCACTGGCAATCCCAAACCATCTTAGTCCAACCAAGAAACCAAGATGCTCTCAGAGGCATTGAAGCCCGAGCCTGAGCCCCACCACTGATCTTCAATAAGCCAATTAAAGAGACTGGAAAATAGAGAGAAGAGATTCATTCAACACCATCACATAGAGAAAATGAATAAAAAGGGCTGGTGATTCCTCACAATACACATAAACACCCCAAGTCTGTCTTTGGGTCCTGATATGAGGTTTAGGTTTCAATAGAGAACAAGAGGAATGGATAACTCAGCCAGTCCTAGTGCTGGTCCTGCTGACCATTGACCCATCTCTGGCTCACTCTAGCACACTGGTCCTCAACCTCCCTAACGCTGCAGCCCTTTAATACAGTTCCTCATGCTGTGGTGACCCCAACCATAGTTATTTTCAATGCTACTTCATAGCTGCAATGTTGCTACTGTTATAAAACATAATGTGTGTAATGTATATACATTATATATATATATGTATATATTTTTTGGAGACAGAAGTTTGCCAAAGGGTTCGTGACCCACAGGTTGAGAACTGCTGCTCTAATCTCTCAGACTAAGTGACAGGTCAGGACTGTTTTGGTTAAGATGTCTTAGTGTCCATCCATCAGGTGCCATTTTATACATGTTTCTATGTGTGTGTGTTTATGCATAAATATGTGTAGGTATGTGTACATCCATGCCTGGGGAGGCCAAAAGACAACTTCTAATGCCTTCCAGTTTTTATTATTATTATTATTATTATTATTATTATTATTATTATTATTATTATTATTATTATTTGTGGGGAGCTGACAGAAGGCGGCTATCATCCTTGCAGCCATCTTGAGCCATATACCCTGATAAGAGATTTGATTACAATAGCCTACAACAGCTGATCACACTCTGATAACATCTTGTCTTAGATATCCAGGATCTTCCCTTGGGTGTGTGAGACTTAAAGGTGTGTGACTTAAGGGCATGACTTAGAGATCAGATTTAGAGACAAGACCTAAGGGCATGATTAAAGGCATGACTTAGAGGCGTGGCTTAGAAGTGAGACATATAAAAGGCGAGAGGCAGACAGAAGAGAGGAACAGATTATTAGGCACTTGGGAGTACAACTTGGAACTAGGAATTAGGTTAGAGAGTGCGAATTGCAGTACAACTTAGAGGAAGAACTTGGACAGTACAACTTGGAGTTAGTTATTAGGTAGTAGACATTAGGCACTTAGCACTTGGAACTTGGAACTTGGAGGCACTAGGGACTAGGAACTAGGGACTAGGAACTCAAGACTTGGGACTTGGAGAGAAGAAGAGAGACTGAAGAATAAATGGGATTGAATCACACTCTGTCTGGTCTCCATTCTTCGAGTCCGTCCTCACTCTCTCTCTTGCTGAACCCTGACCCTCAGACCTGAGCAGCTTGGGGCAGTGCGGGCTCTAACAACTTAGCCCCCAAGGCTTTTGGCAGTGTGGGCCCCAACATTGACGGAACAGTCCAAGACATTTTGGCCCCCAAAAGTGGGGTGGTGCAGTTCTCAACATTTCTGGCCCCTAAGTGTGGGGCAGCTCAGGCTGTGACAATTATTATTATTAATTTACTTTATGTGTATGGGTGCTTTGCCTACTTGTATATCTGTACATCATTTGCCTGTTATAGAGGCTAAAAGAGAGAACTAAATTCCCTGGAACTGGATTTAGATAGTTGTAATTTGCCGTGTGGATGCTGGGAATCAAACCAGAGTCCTCTGGAAGAGCAGCCGATTCTCTTAACTACTGATCCATCTCTCCAGACCTCTTGTTTTGGAGACAAGGTCACTTGATGACCTGGAGCTCACTGAGTTGATGAGGCTGGCTGACTAATGAGCCCTGGGGTCCACTTGTCTCTACCCCTGCAGCGCTGAGATGACAAGTGCAGGCCACCATGCCCAGCCTTCTTCATGTGGGTCCTGGTGGTGAAAGTCAGGTCTCGGTGTTTGCAAATACTTGATCAGCTGAACTGTCACCCTCACCCCATCAGACATTGTTTTAAGTATAACTGTTGGAGGAAGGAGGTAAGGAAAGCGTCCAGCCTCTAAAACTACCCAAGATAGACCATTTAATAGAATAACTGAATATGTGACATTATATGGAGTGTGTGAATAAGATAAAAGAGCAACTAGGGAGCATGGAAGGGATCCAAATATCAAGAATATCAGGATAGAGGGACAAAGGAGATGAACTGATTAGCCCTCAGGAGCCAGGGCCACCTGCCTGGACCACAGGGCTGCAGTGTGACAGGGATGGTGCTCAAAGGAAGAGGGCAGGATGACCTGGTCCCTTGACTCATCTGCCCCCACCTACCTCCATTCACTTTTCAAGGCCTACTATGGGCCAAATTTAGCAGGATAGAGCTCTGCCAAAGAGGAAAGAATCTGAGACCAAATACACTGGTGACTGGCCACAGTGGGCATCTTTAGAAAGACACCCAAGGACCTGTTATCATGGTTGTTTGTGTGGTAACAGGAGGATAGGGGACTAGGGCAGCCTCAGAGGCTGGAGTTGAAAGAGATGTCCTGTGCACGTGTCTCACATTAGCAATCCACACACACCGGTGACAAGCCAAATCAGACCCTTTAATGACCCTCAGCAGATACAGCAGCGTCTCTCAAACTGTGGGGTGCATTGAAATTACCCATAGTCCCAGAGACACTGCCTACCCCATGAATAAATCTAGGGTGGTCTCCAGAAACCATCCTGTAACAACCATCTCCTGTGATTCAGGCATGCCTGTTCCAGGTAGAACACACTTGGGAAATGGTAGGACAGACTCAAGTCACTTCAGAATGGCTTAGTGGCCTTCCTTGCCATGTGAGACCAGTTCCTCCTGGAAACCCCCCTATCACGAAAAGCAAAGGTTAACCTTGACCCCTCCCCTCCCCTCCCCTCCCCTGATCATTGTGCACAATACGCTCCAAGTGTCCTAACAATTTATCCTATAATGTAGATCAGCTTTCTTCAGTTGTATCTGAGAGCTGAGGACATCTCTCATTTCTCCGTTGTGCCTTGCCCTGCGCATGGCACAACGGAGGAGGCCAGGGAAGTTGGCAAATTGACTGTTCTACAGTTCCCAGAGAAAGAGAGAAACTGAGCTGGCTGAGATGTCCAGGAAGGGCTTCCCAGAGGGGAAATCACCCTAGACAAGCTGAGAAAATGCATTCCGGGCTGGGGAAAGGGATACGGCGCCTTACTAAGGGCAGGCAGCCTAATTTCTATTAGTGAACAAGCATGGCGATGAATATAAAGTGCTTTGGAGTCTTTTTTTTTTTCCTGTAAGACATATTCCCTAAACCCACACTGGGTAGGTCATGTATACCCCCTATCTGGGGCCATCTCTTCCCCAGATGTTAATGAGTGCTTCTAGCACTGATCACGGCGAGAGACCCCCACAGCTTTATAAAACATGCAGATGACTGGTTTTTAACGAATGCAAAATGTCAAACAAAAGCAGCCTCCCAGGCCAGTTACTCATGCATAGTAAAGTTCTCAGGGAAAAAAAAAAAAAGGCTCAAATAAGTAAGGGGGGAAAAAAAGACCTTGGCTGGAACCATTCCTAATAGGCAATGGACAATTGGGAACAGCGGGGGGTCTGCCGGGATGCGGGAGCAAATAGCAAATACATTTGGAAGATATCAGAGACAGCAAGATCAAGACAGCCTCAAATGGCCCCCTGGTTTTAGTTTCTATTAGGGCAGAGGGCTGGGGTCCAGCCCTTCTCTATAGAAGGGCACAGCTCTAAGCTTTCAATTGTTTGCTTGTTGGGTGGGTGGGCTGGGTCAGATGACGAATGATGAATCAGATACAGGTTCAGGAAAAAGAAAGTGATTTTAGAAGTGGTCATGATTAAATAGCACTGCCTGCCACATAAGCCAGTTCCAGCTGGACACCAGTGACTCACACTTTGTCTTCCAATGCGTACGAGACTTAACTCACCTACACCTTGCATCCATGCAAAGGCAAACATTTTATATATATATATATATATATATATATATATATATATATATATATATTTTTTTTTTTTTTTTCCTAATGCAGCAGTCATATACAAAGTCAGTGCCTTTGTTCGTGTTTGTGTGTACACTGAAAAGAACAGTTTGGAAAGGCAAACAGCTTCTGTAGCCTTGTCTTTGACAGGCCTTCCTTTTTAACGCACAGAGTCTTAAATCCTGAATGCTACCCTGGCCTCATCTGCTGGACCGGCTTTCCACTCGGGTGGTGCCAGCGGCACGATCTCCAAAGCACCAGGAGGGCCTCTACCCTCCATCCACAGCCAGCACACGCTGGCTTAATGATGCCTGGAATCCCTTTGTCAGAGAGTACTGTTGTTCTTTCCACACTGAGAAATGAGCCTTAAGTTGCACACTCTGTGGAGGGGGCGGGGGTTGCTTTCAGCCTCACAGTGACTTAGAGGTGTCCTATGGGTATCAGAGTTCCAGGAGCTGCCTTCTTTAAGAGTAGTGGCCCTCTCCCACATTGCCAGCGCTAGCAGCAGGGGAACCTATTTGGCTGGTCTCCTGGGTTCTGCAAGGGCTGCCACCAGGGGCATCTGCCAAGAGTGGCAAGCTATCTTCCACTGTACTGCCAGTATGTAGCTCTTTTGCATCTCACACATAAACACACACACACACACACACACACACACACACACACACACGGTTTTAACATAAAATGGTGTTTTACAAGACAGACATGTCTACAAGTCTACCTGTCAGGAATTCCGGCGCAGATAGCTAACCACTGTCATTTAATGAGCACGGGCGTAGGCCACGGAGGACAGAGGACGGCCATGGCTGAGGTTATGCTCCCTCATGGGAGGGAGGGGGTGCAGCTGGTGGCTGGTTAATATGAAAATGTAAAAACTTCACCTAAGGTGAGACTCAAGGGCCATCTCACCCCGTAGGTAAGCTGGACCCTTACCTTTTGCTTGCCTATCTTGCAGTCCACTGCTTCCTCTGCCCGACCCCGCCTCCTCCACTTACGTCAGGAGCACCCTCCAATGAGATTCTTGTATGCCACACTCTTCCCTGAGGATTAATCTGCCACCCACACAGCCACAGGCCCCAGAACTAGATCGTAATGAGGGGCCATGGAGCTGAGAACATCACTTTTTGTCTAGCTAGCAACCCGTACACCATGGCAGCCAGGTAGAGGTGAGTGGCTAGCTCTGGTGTCCTATACCACTGCAGTATCTGCAGTCGGGGTCAGCCATGAAGTAGTCTGGGATTCTGACAGAGGATACAGCAAGGCTGAAGTAAGTAATATGATGCTAAGGGAAGTATGTCAGAGTGACTTTTAAATCTACAACATTGGGAGGCCATTACCAAGTGCTACTGACCTATTAAGAAAAGACCAGTGTCAGGCTCGGAGCGATTAACTCCAAGCAAAGTGTGAAGCTAGAGACGTTACTCTCGTGTGAGGGAATCATGGGTGTCTCCAGCTGTGCAGCTGTGCAGATTCAGCCTCATAATTGGATGCCCAAATAGGACCAGGCTGCTAGAATTCATGAGCTCCACCCCTAACTGGGGAGCCAAGGGCAGGTGATGGCTTCTTGATAGTCAGTTTCTTTAAAGGATGTAACTCCTGGTAGGTCAGAGATATACATATACATCATATACATCATATACATCATATACATCATACACATCATACACATCATATACATCATATACATCATACACATCATATACATATACACATACATACACATATACATCATATACATATACATCATATATACATACACATATACATCATATACATATACACATATACTACATATACATATACACATATACATCATATACATATACACATATACTACATGTACTACATATACATCATATACATCATATACATCATATACATATATATGTTTAAAGAAAAGAAGTGGGCTTTAAAACAGAGACTGCTCCCCTGGGCAGGGCCTGGGAGGTTACTTTAGTCTGAGGGTGAACACAATCCGACTTCTCAATCCTACCCGTGAGAAAAAGGAAAGCTCATCAAAGCAACCCATGGTCCAGGCGAGAGGGTGTCAGGACTGTGATCCTGACCCAGAGGAGAGTGAGGTTGTCTGGATTCTAGGTATACCAGGAGATGGTAAAGAAGCTGGCACAAATGCCATTAGCACTTACACAGTGGCAAAAGAAAATACTTCTAAAACAAATGAGGTGCTGCCAAGAAAACGAGTCACTTAAAGGTGTCCTCATGGGACAGCTGAGAGACATTAAAAGGCAGATTAAAGCAACATCTGTATATTAGCACCCTCATAAAGTGGAATCATAATGGGGGAGCATGAGAGGTATCATAAAACAATACTAGACCTGGCCCGTTACTGCAGTGTACTCTTTCCACCTGTCCTATAAGACACACAACAGACAAACACCCACAAGGTCCCACAGTGTCACCCCACTAGGAAGATCGCGGGCTATATGGATCATTGTCACCAGTAATGATGGGTCAGAGGACAAGACAACCAAGCCTGCTATCCCTGCCCTAGAAAGACACAATGCTTATTTTACATGACCCAACCCCTTAGGAAATAACAAATTTCTTGAAGTATTAATAGCAAAAATGTCAGTTATGCAGTGAACTCCAGATTCAGTGAGACCCTGTCTCAAAAGCTAAGATGAGAGTGATGGAGTAAGAATACACCTGATGCCTACATCTGCCCACTACACACACACACACACACACACACACACACACACACAGAGAGAGAGAGAGAAAGAGAGAGAGAGAGAGAGAGAGAGAGAGAGAGAGAGAGAGCAAGACAGAGAGACAGAAAGACAGAGACAAAGACAGAGAGACAGAGCAAGACAGAAAGATAGAGAGACAGAGAAAGAGAGAGACAGAGCAAGACAGAGACAGAGAGACACAGAGAGACAGAAAGACAGAGAGAAAGAGCACCAAATTATAAATTACAAAAAATAGCAGTTACAAACTTTGTATCTGTAGGCCACTGTCTAACCCACTCTTCCACCTGGGGCCCTGTGTCCCCATTCAAAAACTGAGGAGTCCCAGGTCAGAAGCTCACAAGACTTGCTCAAACACACACAGAAAATTGTAGGTTCTGCAGCAGAGCCAGGCTCCACCCCTATCCCACAGTCTCTCTCTTTGACCCTCCCTCCCACCCTAGCTCTTTCTTCTTCTGTCTCTCTGTCTGTCCTGTCAGTTCAAGCCCCAGGCCATCAATCGATGTAACACTAGGAATTCCTTCCAGTGGCCTGAGCCCCTCCCTATGGGGAAAGTTAGCCTTTTCCTTTGAACTAGTATTTGACGTGTGCTCTGGGCTTTTCTACATGTTCCTCTGGCTGCCGGTTCAGCTCCCAGTTCCCTCCCACCCTGACCAAGTCTTCTCTGGTAACTCTGGCTGAAAGCAGAGACTCTCTGAGTGGAAGTGTCTCATACCTACCCTTGATGGCCATTCCAGTCTCCCACACTTTCTGTCCAGGCTTAGATTTCCGCTTCCCAGAAAGCCTGCCCATGTCCCTGCCCTTCTGTAGATCTACCTTCCTCTTTCCCACACTTCTCGTCTTCCTTGCTAGCTCCTTCCTTGGATTCCATGAGTCTCCCTCATTCTGCAAAACCACTCCCATGGGCTTTGTTTGTGCGTCCTTCCCGTGGCTGCCCGTGCCTCTCTTCCGTTCATGAGAAAACCCTGAATGCTGGAGCTGTCATCTGAAGCCTCTGGGGAGTACACCGTTACTCTTGATGTCGGTTACTCTTGAAGGCAGAAACACCTAGAAGATGAGTGAAGCCTGCCTCCAGATTAGTCTGCAAGGCCAATTCTGGACCGAATTAGATCAGAAGGTTGTTATTTAATTGATGCCTTCATCCATTGGAAGCTTTAAAACTTGAATGGAGTATTGAAAATTGGGACAACAGAGGAGGGTGGGCGCTTGCTGAAGGATTGCCAGATACACGTCCATGAAGGGCAGAGCATGTCTTGCTCTGGCTCCTTCCTATCCTGCTTCCTGCTTCCTGTTCACCATGAAGTGAACTTCCTCTTCTGTCACATGCTTCTATCTACCGTGATATTCTGTTCAAGTATAGGCAGCTGTGTACCGGACTCTTGGAAGTTATGAGCTAAAGAAATTCCTCAAAATACAGTTTCTTGATGTCTACTTAAGAACCAGGCTGTCCTGTGGTTACATGGATATAGATTTATAATAGGTCCCAGGACAGAGTAGAGTGAGACTGGGGAAAGCCTCTGTCTCCAGACCTCCACACAAACCTGAATTTCCATAAGAAATACTTACTGAGAGGAGAGTGAGGTTGTTTGTGTCAGACAGGACAGCAAAGCAGAACCAGGTCACAGAAGCCCAGAATTCTGGGTAAGGAGTCAGGACTCAGCAAGGAAACAACAGTAGGAAAACCAAACTTGGGTAACTTTTAAGTGAGAAAGACCTTAGGTGTAGAAAAAGGTGTTGTGGCTTGCCTGGGTTGCCTGCAGTCACTTGTGCAGCTCCAGGGCAGCAGTCAGAGGTATGCAAAAGATACAACAGGGTGATACCCAGTGGTAGGCAGTCATATCTTGTGACAGGGTCACTGGGCAGCATTTTAGAACACTGACCAGCTAGGTGCCCTGCACTCTTCAGAGACTCTAGTGTATTCTGTCAACCTCCAGGGCTTCCCCACAGTCCCTTAGCAGCTCCCAGGGGCAGTTGGCTATGCACAGCAATTCATTTGTCACACACACATATGTTCCTAACTGTACACGATTCTGTACTACCCGATCCAGGAAATAGCAAGCACGCTTTTGTTTCAAAAGTTTATGATGACTACCTGTTGTGAAGACTGCCTTGTTATGACCCCCTTGTACCCATGTCTTTGTTCACAGGAGGTGGTTATGACTGACTTGTTATGTTTCTATAACTATGTCCTGCATCTACAACCCCATCCTTTAGCCTGCCCAATTCTCTATTTGGAAACCCTCTGTGTCTGGATTATAAGAGCCCTTTTCTTCTCCATGTCCACTGATGTAGGAACACTGATGTAGGAACATCTGACCAAAACGGCTCTTCTCACTAGCCAAGCTCTCCAATCAAATATAACTAAGACATGTGTGAGGCAATGGCCCGCTGATGATGTAGGGAAAACCAACAATAAAGGAGACTTGAGAAAGAAGGCAAAGCGAGAAGTTACTAGAAGCAGTAATAACATTTTCCTCTCTCATATAGTCTGAGAGTGGTACCAGAGCCACCACTCCAGTGTGGACAGCACTAACCTGAGAGAAGTCTCACTGCCTTGTTAACTGATAACCAGGAGAAGGGCTCCTGTGAGCTGGAGACATGGAAGAGTATTCTGCTTCCTCCCTCTCTCCCCGCTCCCTTCCCTTCTTTCCTTCCCCCCTTCCTTCCTCTATCTCTCCCATTACTCATCCCCCCTTCTCCCTTCTTTTTTCCTCCCTTCCTTTCATGTCTTCTTTCTTCTTCTTATATCATGCTAACAACTTGAGCACCTAAAATTCCAGAGGAAACTCATTTTTATGGAGAGAAGTCAGGAGACTGTGGACCTATGAACTGAGGGATGGTAGGAAAACTTGCTCTTTTTCTCTTGGCCCCAGAACATGCTTAGTTACCTGAATGCAGTTACCAGAAATGCAGGCAGATAAAACAGTCTGTGTCATTCTGTCTGATGGCTGGAAGAGTGAGTGACCTCTAGATGCAGGAGGACATAACAGAGCCCAGAGATGAGACAGATGAACAGAGAATTTTTGTGACTCTGTGCAACTGTTGTTAAGTCTTGGCTTCCATCATAGGCACACATGAAGAGACAAACCAAAGCAAGACTGCTGAGATTTGAGAACTTGTCTGAATATGATGCCACCAAGCCTGGAGCCCACCTCTAAGAACCCATACAAGGGGAGTTTCAAGCACACCAGAGCCCAAGTGAACTTGGAAATTCCCCCAAGGAAGACAGAACTTTGAATCTTAGCCCAACTGGTTTGAGTGCCCTCTAACACAAGTAATCACATAAAATCACCATACACCGGAGGGCTTGGGATGCCACTGGGATAGAAACTTAAGTCCAGAATCACTTGACACACACACACACACACAAAGACAGGAAAATGTGATTTATTTTCAAAAGAAAGATGTCAGCCACTGCCGAAGCTGGGATAAATAAATTAGGAACTATTAGACAAAAGATGAAGGGCAGCCATTATACCAATGTGTTGAAAGGAGTGGAAAGATAAAAAGTTCCCAACAGAAAAATACACAGTTTAAAAGAAACAAGTGAGAGCTTTAGAACTGAATACAACATGTGAAATAAACAACTTAATGGGTCAGCTCAGTTGCAGAATTAACATGAAGGAAGAAATAGCCAGTCAACTTGGATGGACGACAACAGTGAGTATGCAAGTTGAAGACCATGAGAAAAATCATTGAGGAAAGAGAGAGAGAGAGAGAGAGAGAGAGAGAAGAAGGAGGAGGAGGAGGAGGAGGAGGAGGAGGAGGAGGAGGAGGAGGAGGAGGAGGAGGAGGAGGAGGAGGAGAGAAGGAGAGAAGAAGAGAGAAGGAAGGAGAGAGGAGGAGAGAGAAGAGAGAAGGAGAGAAAAGGAAGGAGAGAGAAGGAAGGAGAGAGAAAGAGGAGAAGGAGAGAGAAAAGGAGAGAGAAGGAGAGAGAAGAAGGAGAGAGAAGAAGGAGAGAGAAGGAAGGAGAGAGAAGGAAGGAGAGAGAAGGAAGGAGAGAGAAGGAAGGAGAGAGAAGGAAGGAGAGAGAAGGAAGGAGAGAGAAGGAAGGAGAAGGAGAGAGAAGGAGAGAGAAAAGGAGAGAGAAGGAAAGAGAAGGAGAGAAAAGGAGAGAAGGAGAGAAAAGGAGAGAAGGAGAGAAGGAGAAGGAGAGAGAAGGAGAAGGAGAGAGAAGGAGAAGGAGAGAGAAGGAGGAAGAGGAGGAGAGAGAAGGAGGAGGAGGAGGAGGAGGAGAGAGAAGGAGGAGGAGAGAGAAGGAGGAGGAGAGAGAAGGAGGAGGAGGAGAGGAGGAGGAGAAGGAGAAGGAAGAAGGAGAAGGAGAAGGAAGAAGGAGAAGGAGAAGGAAGAAGGAGAAGGAGAAGGAAAGGGGAGAAGGAGAAGGAAAGGGGAGAAGGAGAAGGAAAGGGGAGAAGGAGAAGGAAAGGGGAGAAGGAGAAGGAGGAGAAGGAGAAAGGGAGAAGGAAGAAGAAGAAGAAGAAGAAGAAGGAGGAGGAGGAGGAGGAGGAGGAGGAGGAGGAGGAGGAGGAGGAGGAGGAGGAAGAAGAAGAAGAAGAAGAAGAAGAAGAAGAAGAAGAAGAAGAAGAAGAAGAAGAAGAAGAAGAAAGAAGAAAGAAAGAAAGAAAGAAAGAAAGAAAGAAAGAAAGAAAGAAAGAAAGAAAGAAAGAAAGAAAGAGGAGGAGATTGATTCCTCAGAGCCTGGGACAACAAAATCACACCCAAGCAAATCAGAACCAATCTCTGAAAACCAGAGACAAAGGCAAAGGTAAAATGCAGCAGAGTGCATCAGTGCCCTGAAGCAGGAGCCAGGCAGGGTCTGGGTGAACACAGATCTCCATGAGAGCCCCACATATTGTGATCCCCAAAACAGCCACCAAAAAAATAACGCAAAGAGAAACTGTTAAAATGTCAATAGATGAATGGAAACCAAGAATTATAAAATCCTCAAATAATCCCAGAAAAGGTGGAGAGATGTGCAGAGAACGCCAGTGACCTTTCCAGTAAGAAGCTAAGTGTGAGCCGTCTGCTGTGCCAATAGAAAGGCAGACGTCGTCATATTGGATATCCTAAAAATGAGACAACTAACAGCTGTCTTTTTAAAAAAAGGAATAATAAGATACAATGAAGAAAAGAGTGTGGCCCATCATCATCAGAAAGAACCATTTCTAGAGAGACAGAAGAGCATCACAGAATCTCATGAGAGTGATATAAACCTTGGCTGCCACTTACAAAGCATTCTCAGCCTTATACTTCACCTATCCCACTCTCTTCCCCTCTCTACTCTCTTTTCCTCTCCACTCTTTCTCCTTCCCCACTCTCTCCCTCTCTTCTTGCTATGCTTCTCCTTATCTCCTTCCTTGGGTGAAGTCTTTCTGGAAGAGTCAAGATATTAAAATCTAAAGGCAGATGAGACTGTGACCTAGCATGTACTCTTCCACCTTCTATTCTTAAAACAGTTTAAATACCAAGGTCGGGGCCTTTGAGATGAATCAGCTGGTAAAGGCACGTGTTGCCAAGCCTGAAGATCTGAGGTCAAATCCTCAGAATCCACATAATGGAAGGAGAGAGTCAGCTTTTTAAAGTGGCCCTCTGACCTCCATGTGTGTGTCAGTGTGTCTCACAGAATGTGTGGATGCTTAACACACACACACACACACACACACACACACACACTTCTCACTCTTAATTAATTATTAATTAATTAAACAAACACCCCAGCCATCTTCCTGTAACCTCCCTCCAGTGCACACACCCAGGCCTTCCTGTAACCTCCCAAAGTATGCAGTCCTACTTTCTCTCTCCTCTGCTTATTGGTCCCATTTGGACTTTTGGAAAGGGATCACTCCTCTGCCTCTACCACTGCTGTCTTTTCCAAAATGCCTCTTGCAAAGTGCAAGGGTTTTGTTTTGTCAAAGGATATTACTATGTAGACCAAAGTGGCTTCAGACTTGCTGTGTGACCTCGAGAATCTGCCTGCCTCAGCCTTCCAAGTGCTGAGATTTCAGATTTGCCCTTCCACACCCAGCTGCAAAGGGCAATTCTAATAACAGGAAAATGATCACCTTATACACAACAAAGCAGTAAGAGCAACACTGGGAACCTCGGACATCACAAGCCCAGGCCTGGTTGATGCTTATAGTGGGGGGAAAAAATGTAACATTTAGTCAGCAAGAAGTGCAGGAAACATGAACTCTTGTTTCCTTTTCCCTTCTTTCTCCAGCAGAAATTAAACAACCTTTACACACCACATAGTCTTTAGAAGAGGATGCTAATGACATCCCTGATGCCTCTTCATCTGATCAAACTTTATTGTCTGTATCAGACTGCCAATTAAGGTATGTCTCTCCTATCGCACAAACTTCCCGAGCCACCCCAAAGGTTAATTGAATCATGTACATGTGATGCTCCAGTGGACAGGGGGTCAGAGAACTCCTTTCAGACAGTGGGTCTGCTGGGAGCACAAATAAAAAGACCAGAGTGATGGTTACACAGTTAAGGCAGAGGCCCCCTGGTCAGGAGGAAGTGGCCAGAGCCAGCTTTTCCCACTGATGCTCAGCTATTCATGGCCCCTCTTTCAAGTTTCGAGCATTTGCTGATAAAGACTGAAATTACCAAAAACAGGCTCGGGGACTAAGCCTGACTCAGATTGCCAGCCTTTGCTTGACCCCCAAAACAAGACTATGAGGAAGACTTTCTTTCCCAGTTGTCTTTAGGGGAGTGGGGAGCTAAGCTATGCATGGGACTGTCACTAGGAGATGTGATTACAAGATTCTAGGTCTTTACCAGTCAGAAATTATCATCCAGACAAAGAACATATGGTCTATTTCCAGGATGGCTGAGTAACTAGAATCATAGAATCATGGACTGTTTAATCTGGACAGAATCCCCCCAAGTCCCTTAGATTGTAGTTGTGGAGTAGTTTAAAATAGAAGCGTCACAAAAATACAGCTCTCACTTCAAAAGGGATACAATGGAGTTTCCTCTGGAGACATTTTGAGAGACCATAGTCCAGAGACAAAGATTAGGATACCCCAAATTCCATGTTCCAACATGGGCACAGTTTCATGAAATTCTATAGTTTCACAGAACAAAGCCATAAGTCATAGATCAAGTTTAAATACACTGATGGATGCATCAGAGAGGTGGTTGCAGCAAGATGCAGGGAACTTTCGTATAGACTTCGGATGCTGTTGGATGATATTCTTAGTTTTGGGACTGGTGGGAGCTAGTAGTCTGCAACATTAACAGATTTCAAGAGGTTTTTTTTTAACTAGCTACAGTCTGTTAATTCTGACACAGAGATGGACAAGGAATGACTACTCAGGGAGCTTTAAAAGGTAAGGTAATTAGCCTCTAGACCTGCCAGGCTCCAGTATCTCCTAGTCACTGCAGTTTTAATCAATCACTCTTTGCACACACGGCTTCTTCCAGGGTTTTCCATTTGCAGTACTGTGGCTTTTCTGAAGCATACAAGGACATGGCATTGAAGAAACTGTGGTAGACTCCCAGTCTCCTGGTGAGGGGCATCCTGTGGTCGAGACTAGAGTCATGTAAACCTGTGTGTGCCTGAGTTCTGGCACAGCATCATCCACTCCTAAATAACCCTCCACCTCACTGGAAGAATGTCAACCATGTATCCAGCTGAGGCTAGAGGCTAGACACTCCACCTGGTGGCATCTTGATTCTGAAGTAATATCTTTGATTTAAAAAAAAAAAAAAAAAGCCGGGCGGTGGTGGCACATGCTTTTAATCCCAGCACTTGGGAGGCAGAGGCAGGCGGATTTCTGAGTTCGAGGCCAGCCTGGTCTACAGAGTGAGTTCCAGGACATCCAGGACTACACAGAGAAACCCTGTCTCAAAAAACAAACAAACAAAAAAAGCGCTTTTCTTCCTCTGCCCAACTTTTGTTTCTTAAGATTCTTCCACATGAATGCAGTCCACTAGTCAACGGACCTGACTCTTCTTTTCAGTTAGATGAACCTTAAACTGTAGCTTGCTTCAAGACCACAGTTGACAGTAGTCTCCTAGATTGGGGGGGGGGGTGGGGGCTGAGGTGATTTTGATGAGGAGTCACAGTGCGGGAGACTCACAGGACCTCAGGGATGGTCTGTCCTTGGCTGACTAACAAGGCACACTTCCTGGGCCGTGATAAGGAAGTGGTCAGTGCATACCAACAAAGACAAATGGATCCAGCTGCTGTGCCGGCTCCACAGGTAAAGACACTTCCATGGAAACCTGAGTCGAAGCCTCAGGACCCACACAGAAGGAGAGAACAGACTCTCAAAAGTTGTCCTCTGACCTCCTTATGTGCTATATGCATGTGTGCACACATGCACATATACACATAAAATCCATCCATCGTCAATCAATATTGAAAAGAAGAAAGAATAGATTAGAAAGAATAGAAAGAATAGACTCACCTTTGACCCTTGACTCATCTCTAAATCTGGACAAAGATCCTCAGCTTCCTCTGTGGTCAGACAAGTCCATGACTTGCAGTGTCCACTATAGGGGAGCTCACTGGTACAGAAGATGCCCCGAGTTTTCCTTTTCTCTGCTTAGGGGTGACTTCTACTCAGAGAAATGGAAAACAACCCTTGGTGACTTCCTTAAAACACCTTCAGTAGCCAGGATGTGGGAATGTCCCCACCTGAAACTTCCAGAATTCCTCAGTCTGAAGCATCATTTCCTCCTTCCCTGAACTTCCTGTCATCTTAGCCACTCCTTCGGTACTGACCACGCCCTATCTCACATTCTCCTCTGTTTCCTAAAATAAGATTTACGTGTAAACATGATGAACCAAGGACGATTGTGTACATGTGACCTCCCTCCACAGAGATGCCCAGTGGTGAATAATCAAGAAGTATCTGCTTATTAATTGGCTGTCTAATTTTCAGAGGAACATTGTTTAGATTGCTTACATTTATTTTTTTTATTGATGTGTGTGTGTGTGTGTGTGTGTGTGTGAGAGAGAGAGAGAGAGAGAGAGAGAGAGAGAGAGAGAGAGAGAGAGAGTTTTGTGTGAATGTATGCCATGTTTGTGCAGATGCTTGCAGAGGCCACTAGAGAGTGTCATATCATCCGGCCCTAGAGTTACAGGCAGGTGTGAGCCACATCACGTGAATGCTAGGAGCTGAACTACAGTCCTCTGAATCATCTCTCCAGCCCTTATTGTTTAGATTTTTTTAATGAATTGCATTTTCAATGTATAGGTTGACATTGGTTCTCCTCCAAAGGAAGATATTTTTAAGTTTTATTTAAAGTTATAAACTGGGACTGTCTAGATAAGCCACAATGTGTAGTCTCCCCGAAGCTGAGCCAAGCACTGTTAGGTACTTGGAACAGTCTACTTAGGCCCTGAGCTGACCACATCCAGGTAAGAGTAAAGATCATTATTCTTATTTGGCACTTGGGAAAAATCTGGCTTTTGAGAGGTTAATTAACTTGCCCTTCTAATCACAACACAAGTCAGTTGGTTTCAGACCTGGGATTCAGACCTGGGTCTTCAATGCCAAGCTGCTACCTTTGTGCGGACCTCTCTACCCTTGGAGCCCTTGAGATGTCTCCTCCTGCCCACCCTTTGCTTCTCTGTTTCCCACTCAATTTAAAACAGTGTTAATGTTAATTTTAAGACATGCAGAAGGTTTAAAGATCACAAAGACGTGCATGCTGTGACCCAGCTCGAGAGATAAAACACCACCAGTTCATCTGGATATTGCTTCTCAGTGCTCTCCAAGAAGGCAGGGAGCACACTGATTATGCTTTTCCAATGTACACATAAGCCTTTGTACTACAGACACTCAGAAAGGAACTGCTGTCAAGTAATACAGGTTCCGAAAATTTTATAAATGGCAGTATGCCAAACTGGACACAGCAATGCACACGCTTCTACAGGACGTAGGCCAAGGCAATGAGCTACCCGGTATCTTCATCTTTATCCAGATCCTTCTCCTTCTCCGGAGTGACTTTGGCAGTTTACTTTCTTGCCAGCAGGGTTTCTGAGTGAGACTTGTTTACTGTCTTCACCAAACGCTGATCTGACCAGGCTTCCTTATTTTGTGACAGCATCTTGAATACTCTGAGCTCTCATTAGACCTTGGTTTTATTTTCATTCTCTGCATCTCTCTAATTCATACAAACACAGTTTTGTCTTCCTGGGTTGTGGGACGCATGGCCTTCTCCTTCATGAAGCAGCGTCTGTCTCCTTTCCTCTCTTCAGTCCTCTGTCACTCCAGGCTCATCTCTTTAAAAGGTGTTTCTGCAAGAGAATCTCATTGTTTCTCACGTCCTCTGGTGGTTTGAATGAAAATGGCCCCCATAGATGCATAGGAATGGCATTGTGGGAGGTGTAGCCTTGTTGGAGTAGGTGTGGCCTTGCCAGAGGAAGTATGTCACATGGGGTGGGCTTTGAGGTTTCAGAAGCTCAACCCTGCCCAGTGTCTCTCTCTTCCTACTGCCTGCCAATCCTGATTTAGAACTCTCAGCTACCCCTCCAGCATCATGCCCGTCTGGATGCTGCCATGCTCCCTCCCATGATGGTAGTGAATTAACCTGAACAGTAAGCCAACCCCAATTAAATGTTCTCCTTTATAAGAGTTGCTGTGATTCATGGTGTCTCTTCACAGCAATAAAACCCTATCTAAGACAGCACCTCACAGCAACTCCCAGAACTTCTTTGAATTGAAGGGTTATACCTGCTGACATAGATGTGACAAATGCCTTAAATAACAGACCAAGGGATGCTACAATTTGCCCAGTCTTACAAAGTCCCCACTTCTAAAGCTTTCACTTCTTGGGGATGGAGAAATCACTCAGGGGTTAGAAGTTTGCACTGCTCTGCTGAGGACCCAAGTTTGACTCCCAGCACCCATGTCAGAGGCCTCACAACCATCTGCAACTCCAGTTCCTGGAGAGCCAATGGGTCTGACCTCTGGGGGCACCTGAATACACACACACACACACACACACACACACACATACACACATACACACACTCACACAGACACACACACCTATACACACATTCACACACACTCACATTCACACATACACACACTCACACACATACACACACACTCACATACACACACACACATACATACATACACACACATTCTCACACACACAATTAAAAATAAATCTGTGGTGCTGGGTGGTGATGGCGCACGTCTTTAATCCCAGCACTTGGGAAGCAGAGGCAGGTGGATTTCTGAGTTCGAGGCCAGCCTGGTCTACAGAGTGAGTTCCAGGACAGCCAAGGCTACACAGAAAAACCCTGTCTTGAAAAACCAAAATAAATAAATAAATAAATAAATAAATAAATAAATAAATAAATAAATAAATCTGTGAAATCTTCACCTCTGTGCCTGGCCTTGGTAACATAAACTTGTAACCAAAGCAACTTCAAAAACAGGCAGGGGGCTCACAGCTCAAGGCCTGGCTTGGCAACAGAGTTAGTACAAGGCTAGCCTGGGTAGTTTAGGAGGATCTGTTTCAAAACTAAAAAGTAAAAAAAGAGTGTTCAACTGCCGCCAAGAGGTGGAACATCCGGCAGTGTATGTCTAGTGAGGGAGGCGAGGCCCCAGGCTGAAACTACACGGGAAGCAAAGTGTGTTTCCCCACTGGGGTCTTGGGATGGGAACAATCTAGGGTACACTCCTGCAGTGTTCTAAAGTTCCCCAGGAGAGCACTTCCCAAGTTCTCATTTTACACGTAATCTTAAAATTATATTAACGGAAAGCACTTTTTGAGCTAGCTTGCTTGCTACTGTATGATCACATAACTTGCTTTCCTGATGTTGTAAGCAGTTTGCTACGAAAAAGACACCTCTAAAAGGAGCCAGCCCTAGTTCAGTAAGGCTCTGGTAAGATAATACCCAACCTAAAGTGGCTTTAAAATGTATCAGTAAAGCTTGCAGATATGCCGCTAATTACATGTACTTGTGTGTGTGTGTGTGTGTGTGTGTGTTACCATTAAGGATGAGCTCTATCTAATTCTGTATAAACTCAGCCTTGTACTCTCATGGTCCCAAGAGAACAGCCCTGTGCCCTAGGCTCCTGTGTTCAGACAACCAAGTTAAACTTTATGAAGCAGAGAGACTCTGGTAGTGTCCAACTAGGGTCAAGAGCAATCTTCCCAGTACAGTTGTCTCTGTACAGTAGTAATTGGTCCATGTTTTTATACTCTGAAGTTTCAGTTACCAATGGCCAAAGCATTCCAAAATACAAAGATCCCAGAAATATCTAATTCATGAGTTTTACGCTACACAGTAAGTAGCATAAGGTCCCGTGCCTTCCTGCCCAGGTTGCTTGTCTAAGCACACTTAGAACAGTGTACTCTTGCTGTGTTTGCTACTCTCCCGTTAGTTACTCTGTAACAGTCTCAGCTATCAGGTAGACTGCCTGTAGTCTTACCACATTTATGTTGCACCATGTATCAGTGACCCCTTTAGTAATGGCTCCTGAGCACAAAAGTAGAGTCACAATTCAGAGGTGCCAGAGACAAACTCTAAGCAAAAAGGCCAGTAAGTTGATAAGTAACCTAGTGAGAAAGAAAAAGAAAAAAAAAGTAATTAACTGGGAGGGATCTACAGAAGAAAATATGTTTTCTATGAAATTGTAGACAGAAAAAAAACTGCGTGCTGGGTTTGCTGGCACAACTCAAAGTGCTAAAGCTCAGACCACGTCCTGCTGCTGGGTTCCTCCTGAGGGCTTCGTATTCTTCCTTGCCATATGTCATAACCCATGTTTCAACAGGAGTAAGGCTGGAGAGCAAAAAGAGTCTGTAACTCTAGACCTCAGCAGAAGTCTGCTAAAATACTGCCTCCAATGTTATAGATATCAACTGAGTAATAAGGGGACATTAAATTGACATTGTTAAATGTCAATACATTTAACAACTTAGATTAGAAAGACAAAAGGTCTCATATCTACTAAAGAAATTAATTAATACCTTTAAATACCAAACACAGCTTTTCCACAAAGGAAATACCAAGAAGAAATATAACACTAGTCTCCTCAAAGAGTTTTTGAGAAAATAAGAAGGAACTATACTTGCCAAACCATTCTTGAAGACATGCTTGTCCCATCACTGAAACCAAATATATTGCAAGAAAAAAAAAAACTTACAGGTTACCCTTTCTTTGATATAATCACAAAATTGCTTAACACAGTCTTAGTAAGTCACATCTATTGGCATGTGAAAATGGAAATTTGTACCAGGTGATGTTGGCTTAGCGATCAAAAATCAATCAATGTGACCGTCATCCCAGTGAAATAAACAAAATGCTTATGTTTAATAGAAACAGACAAAATTCAATACCCAATTGTGATTTTTCAAACACTTCTCAGCAAACCAGGAAACTGATGAAGGTATCTAGGAAGCATTTAGAGTGAGGGTCACAACAGGGGAGGGGCTAAACACTGCAGGCTTTTCTCCTAATATTAGAAACATTACAGTGATTCTCTTTCTTATCGCCCTACCATATTCAGGATCTTAGCTGTTGCAATAAGGCAAGAAAAAGAAATAGAAGGTTTTCAGTTTAGAAATAAATAAAAAATGCTCTTATTTGTAGAAAACATGACCATATATTGAGAAATATATCAGAAAGACACATATGTTCACTAATAACCCTGTGCACATTATAAAACTAATTATTTCCAAAATTGCCTAAAACTGAGAAAACCATAAGACTGTCAACATGTAAGTGAATAAGCAAGCATTCATCAATAAGAAGAGACAAACAGCTGACACTTGTAAGAACACAGATAAACAGATACCTAGATAGAGATATACATATATCTGCACATTTACCTTGTGAAATTCTAAGAGATACAAATATAACTAATTGTAAATAAAGGGATTTTTTTCTGAGGGTAGAATAGGAAATGACTGGGCAGAGATAGGAAATCTTTAGGACTCATAGATAAGAGTCATGTCTTGACTTCAAGTGGCTAGATGGATGTATTTATCTGTCAAAATGTACCACACACTATACCCTTAAATGTGCATGTTTTGGCTTTTGTAAAATATATCTCAGTAAATTTAATGTGTTAGCAAAAGTCTGTCCCTGTCTCTTACAGAGTGGCCCGAACTAGATTCCTTCAGAATCTCGATTTCATGAAATGACAGTTTACGTTTCAGGTTTTGATCTGATAATTTAAATAAGTGTCATAATTATTTATCCAAGTCTGGAACTTAAAATAGAGTATGGAAGTGCTTAGTAATACATACATACATACATACACACACTAGTATATTATATATTATATATAATATATTATAATATATATTAGTAACATATATAAGTAATACTTAGTAATATATATATTACTAAGTTATATATATATATACATATATAGATATAGATATAGATATAGATAGATAGAGATATACATATATCTGCACATTTACCTTGTGAAATTCTAAGAGATACAAATATAACTAATTGTAAATAAAGGGATTTTTTCTGAGGGTAGAATAGGAAATGACTGGGCAGAGACAGGAAATCTTTAGGAAATCACTAATCAGATTAGTGATTAGTGAGATATACATATATATATATATATATATATATATATATATATATATATATATTCCAAAGGCTACATAGAGAATAATCCCTTGTTAGGTTAAGGGTTGGGGTTAGAGTTAGGGTTAGATCTTAAATGTGGTAATAGGTTTAGAAAACACTTTCAGGAAAGAATTCAGGATCGGAGCTTCTTAAATTGTTCATTTCTTCCTGTCCCTGGAAGCCAGCCTTGTACTGGGAACTTAGATTATATCTTACTTAATGAAGCAACTTTCTTTCTTTGATCCTCAGAGCCATGTTTGTAAGTAAATAAATCCTAAACCACTGGACTCGAGGTACAGAATTAAAGGGACTTGCTCAAGTCACAAAACCTAGGTTACAAGGGCCTAGAATAACCTAATGTGTCATCCTGAGCAAGCTGGAAGGAGTTGTAGAGCAGAGCTCTGGTCTTGTGAGCATCAGAGCGATCACGGTGTGCAAAGCTTTCCTTTGGAGGTATCAGAGAAAGCAGTTGAAAGAATGAGGCTCAGCCTTGGGTGTTCTTCCTGTATCCCTAGCCCCGCCTCCCCAGAAAGGGTAATGGGCCAGTGTTTGCCCTTGATCTTCAAGAGAGCTTAGGAGTCCAAGCTGATCTCTTTCGTGCAATTGTGGTCCTTCAAGGTCCCCCAGTTCTCTTGCATACGCCCTCCAGGACAAACAGCTAGGGATGAAAAGGTCGGTGAACAGGTAGATCAGCCCTCTGACCTGGGAGGATATCTCAACTTCTAGCTGCTAGGGAGAAACGGGGGCGGGGTGGGAGATGGAGTAATTAATTTCTATGCATATCATTGCCAAGATCACTTACTGATTCAAGGAAGGAGATTAGACATGTCACCTTATAAATTGAGTCAGAGCCTTCGCCCCGGTGCCTGGCTGGCAGGTTTATGCAGTGCCTGACACAGTAACAAGCACAGGGTACAAACAGGCAGCAACTCCCTTGGGTGATGGACAGGGGGAATTGGCCCAATAAATTGTTCTCTGTAAAAAGCCATGTTTCTCTCATTAAAAGGCAGTGAATTCTCTATTGCTTTTCATTAGCTCTGGCCTTGCTAGACATGAGGGTGTAATTGACAGTGTGGTTACAGGAGGTGGACCCCGAGGTGAAGAAGACAAAGAAGCCGAAAAGAGATTCTTATTTATTAAGTTGGAGGTGGCAGGAGGCTGCTTAATAACTTTTGGATATGGGGGCCGGGAAGTGAGAGACGACTGCAGGGTGGTCCAAGGACATTCACTCCACCCAGAGAGGAAGAGAGGATTGGCCAGACTCAGGAGCTTCCATGGTGCATCTGCATCAGGAGAAGCACACTCAGGAGCTGAGGACAAATGAGTGGTGAGCTCTCAACCAGAGTCCCAGGGCCCAGGGTCCACTCCTAGATTTTTCAAATCTAGTTATCAAATAATTCTGGAAAGCGTCCTAATTCTTCCTGAGATTTTATTTCTCTACCTGGAGAAGTGGGAGGGGGTAAAAGTTCCTTTCTGGAAGGGCAATTGCAGAGCAAGTTTTGGTCGTAGGGACACAGGCTTTTTTTTTTTTTTTTTTTTTTTTTTTTTTTTTTTTGCATTCAAGGTAAGTTTTGATATTAAAAAGTTCCCATTGTGACAGATGACAATGCTCTGATTCCTGGAGTCATTCTGCCTTCGCCATCTCAGTTTCTGCCCAAGCCTACTTATTTACTCAGGATATATATAGGTCATTCTGACACTCCCATTTTGCCAGAAGCAGTTGCTAGCCACATCCAGGCTGGCTCCTGTGTCTTCTTGCAGGCTCTTTCACTCGGGAAGCCTTTGCAGAACATGAAAGGCTCTGGGCTAATTGAGCATAGCTCATACTTTCTGTACATCCAGCCCTGGCTCCTCTAGGAAGCCACAGCTGAACTTAGGAGTAAGGCTCAGACACCTCAAAGGAGCTGCCTTGGATGGTAAAGACCTGGAACTAGTTGGTGAGTCCCACACCATGGGACAGGCAGAAGGTGTTGTTCTTTACAGTGGGTCTAGGGAGAAGAGCTCCCAGCCTGCCACACCCAAGGATCTAGGACACACTGGGTGGTACCTGCTAGAGACACCTTAAGACAAGAGGATGTGGTCTCTCCCAAGAGAAATGAAGGTGAGGTCAGCTAACCACTCTGGAGCCTCTGTACTCCCCTGGGGGAAGTACCAGTCAACAGTGGGGATGGCCTGAGATATTTCCCAATTCTGCCCAAGAAGACTGTGGATGGGTAAAGTGAGCAGGCTGGGAAACAAGGCTATGAAACATATGTCTAGGGAGGGTGGAAGAGCATACAGGCTCCCCAGGGACCTTCCAGAATACCACCTAAGAGCCTCAACTCATAGAGTAAGTCAGAGTTTCCAGGCAGGTGAAAGCAAAGCCTCCTTACTTTGGTCTGGGGTAAGAACACCTCATTCCACTGTTCCTCATAAGGATTAGAAAGCCAGGGGAATGTGGGGGGAGGGGAAGAAGGCAAACAGAGAAACTGATCACCTACCAGACCACTAGAGCTCCCTGGGCTGGAGAAGGGGAAAATGTGGCATATTTAAACATGATTTTATTAGACATTTTAATTTTTAGTGTGAGATCATCCCTGATGGCTTTGAGCCCAACAGAGCAGATTTGGACCCATAAGAAGATAAAGGCAGGGTGGAGAATGCAGTTAAATTTTTTCCTTGAACTCTAGTGAAATTGTTTCCCAGGGCTTCTATAACAAAATACCGCAGGCTGGATGGCGTAAGCAATAAAAAAAGTTATTATCTCCCAACTCTGAGGTCTGAGATTCCAGAATCAAGGTGCTGCCTGACGGGGCCACGGTCTCTAGAAGGTTCCAGGGAAGGATGTGCACCAGGCTTCTCTCCTAGGTTCTTGCAGCTTCGGGTATTTCTTGGCTTGCAACAGTATATCTCTCTGGTCTCTTCCTTCATCTTCCCTCTGGGTTGTGTCTCTGAGTCCAAATTTCTCCTTCTTATAAAGAAATGATTCATAGGTTAGGTATTCCTTAAGAACCTACCTGAAACTTGATCACATGCAAAGACCATTTCCAAATAAAGTTATACTCATGGGTACAGGGTTGAGGGTTTGAACCTTTGGGAAATACATGATTACATCTACTTGATCAACAAACCCTCCTGGCCTGAGAACCTGCTCTGTATCACGTGCTGTGCTGTGATGGGCACCAAAGATTCTGAAGATGTGACAGACAGCGACCTTGCCTACAGGGAGCACAGAAGGAGAGCTGCACTTGACATAAGCTGCATTCTCCTGTACCCAGGAGTGGCTCCTCTCTCTGGAGGAAGTGATTCTTAACATCAAGTGGACTGTAGCTTGGCCAAAAATGGGTAGACAGACCAGAATGGCAGATACCTAACTGTCCTGGCTTTTTCAGGGCAAGGATGGTTCTGAAGACATGGAAATTTCCAGAGTTCAAACTGGGGAGAGCTGGCTACCCTAGATTAGGAATCACCTGACTTCAACACACTGAAAAGTCACTGTATCTGAGTAACACTGAAGATGTACAAAGAAGTAAAATGTGAAGGAGTAAAGTCTAAATGGGGCCTTTGATGAAGGGAGGGTTTGAATGAGTGGGAAAGAGGTTTCTACAGGAGAGGGGAGGGAGCAGTACGTGCAGAAGACCATGCCCACACTGTGTGTGTGTGTGTGTGTGTGTGTGTGTCTGTGTATGTGTGTCTGTGTGTGTGTATCTGTGTGTGTGTCTGTGTGTGTCTGTGTGTGTGTGTGTCTGTGTCTGTGTCTGAGTGTCTGTGTGTGTGTCTGTGTGTCTGTGTGTCTGTGTGTGGTGGGCGGGGCCTTCAGTTGAACGACAAAGTGCTGTTCTGATGTAGGAGCTTAAAGCCTTGAAGGAAGACAGAACCATGCCTATGAGAGGCCATGTCAGGAAGGCAAGAGGGTCCAAGAAGCCAGGGGTAACCATGGGAGCCTGCTGGAAATGGTGGGCCCCTGGGACTCCTAAACTGCAGATTCCTGAGGAGTGTGCCTCTCCACTCCTATAGAAAACCAGGAATAAGGCTGTGAGCTTCTGAGAAAAGACCTTTGGTCCTTTCTCCTTGATGACCATTTACATCTTTCCTTCCGTACGCCTAGCAATTAGAACATCTATCTGCATTACATCGGGGCCAGGAGCATGGACCATTGGCAAAAAAAGAAAAGAGCTGTGGTTTAAAGGGACAATACAAAATCAATCAAGCAAGCGTGAGATCACAGATAAGATGATGCAGGCGAGATGAGGGCCAAGGGTCCCCTTGGCAGTGTAACAACAGGATCGGAGTTGGCCTGGAAAGGCAGAAAGTGGTGTCTGCCCAGCATGACTCCAGCAGAGTAAAGAATCACAAACCATATCTGAGAGCTGTGAGCAGCTCGGAAAGGGTGGAGGCCAGGTTTCACCTGCTCAGGTAAGGCGGTTACTACAGCCCAAGGCCTCTTGAGGCTGAATTCCCCAAAAGTCATTGGACTTTTTCCTCAACAATTAATTTGTCTTCCTCCTGCTTGGCCGTCCAGATAATTGGGAGATCTGAAGAAATTGGATCGAAAACCATTTCCCCATAATAAAAAGCATGGTTCTGCTCACCAGCATGCTGGTTTTCTTAATTTCTCCCACCCCTTCCCTTCCCCGGCCTTCACCGTGAGGCTGAGGGAGACCAGTCCAGCTGCCTGGCATTCCATGCCTTGTTGTCTTCAGAAGAAATATTGGCAAAAAGGGAGCTTTAAAATTAAATAGCATGGAGTGTCCAATAATTAATTTGATTTAATACCCATTGTTTATTTAATACAACTTTAAGTCTACATTAAGAAGGCTCAACCGAGCAGCGTAGCACGAAAATGAGCTGGAAGCTTTCCAAACGGAGGCCAGGAACTAGCAAACTGGTCAGAAGTGTGGGAGGGCTCCAACTAAGATGTAATCAAGAAGCTGCATCCCCGCATGGCTCAGAAGCCAGAGCTATTCCCCAAGTATTTGAGCTCTTGATCCCCAGGCTGTAGAACAGCCAGGGGCCCCTGGACAAGCCTGAGCCAGGATGGTGCTGGGAATGAGGAGAGGGTCAGCCACAGGCTCTAGGAGGCTGGGCTACTGTGTCCAGTAGCAAAAGCAGGGTAGCAGAACCTGTACCTGTACAGCCTGCCCACCCAAATGCCATCTGCTGTAGATCACTTGCTACCAGCTAGAAGGATCTTCAGAAAACACACTGGGTGGCCTCTGCCTCTCCAGAGGTAAGTTGGATGCTCTAGGCAGAGCTGTCTCCCTCAGAGAGGAAGCAAGGCCTGGTTCCTCTCTCTCTCTCTCTCTCTCTCTCTCTCTGTCTGTCTGTCTCTCTCTCCTCTCTCTCTCCACTTGATCTTTGTGGCTTCTTTGGGTCTGACCTTCCTGTGACAGTCCTAATCATTCTACCTACACCCTAACCTGCCTCTCTCTCGTCCCCAGGACTTCCTGGAAAACAGCTCACAGACCTTAATAATAGCACAACACCCACTGCCCTCTGGTACCCAATCATTACCTACATCCTGAGCCTTGATGTTCAATCCCCCTCCTTGTATCCTGGTCTTGTGGCCTGTTCTGCATGTTGGCAGCCAGGTAAGCTGAGTCCAGTTCGTTGTCAATTCATCTGATTCAGAGGCCTCAGCACTACCCCATGCCCAGGCCCATTTCACTTGCAACTTGCCCTCCTACTCTAGGTTTTGGACCTTTCTCCATCTCTTGCCTTCCCAGCTCATTTCTTGATGTGGTTGGTGTCTCCCCCGAGAGCCTGTGGACCACAGTCCTCCCCTTCCAGCACAACCTGAACTAGACTGTCTTCTGCTGATTCCATAAGATAACTACATCTGGGGTCCTGCAACTAACAAGCAGAGCTTGTTAGCCATTTACACTGCTGAGTTTCCGGTGGTTCGACTTCCAAGTGAGCCACACCCAACATCCCAACCCTCCCCTGGCTGTCCTGGTATGATCAGCCTGACTCTCCTCAGCACCCATTCCTAATAACTGCCTTCTTATGGCTGCGACTGGAGAGCAGTCCCCTCCCAGGGCCCTCCACTGAGGCAGAGGCTTTGAAGTCCCAGGTTCTGCCAGTCTGAACCAACAGGAGAATAATATTTAATCAAAACAGTCTTTTGTAATGGCCAATTTCCATGTCATTGATCAATAAGAATAAACTGTTGAACTGAACTGATGGAAAAAATGTTGCAGAAAAAAACTGGCCCATTGATTATTTTTTTTTTATTCTCTGTGTTATGATTAGAGGCAATAGGAGACTACATTTTCTCAGGGACTAGGTTTTTCAGTAAAGACTCATGCACAGGCAGATGAGTGGGTGGAAGCAGGAAATCCTGGGAGATGGTATTCAGTCTGTAGTTGTTTGCTTGCTAATGAGACTAATATTATTGACTCCTATAAGAATGTGAAATTAAAGAAAGTTTTACACAAATTTAATTTACATATTAGCTTATCCATTGTTTAAATAGGTATTGAGTGTCTTCTATATCCCAGCCAAGGCACTGGGCACAGAAGTCATGAAGATGAATAAGACACAGGAGCTCAAAAAGCTCGCGATATAGAGAAGAAACGGACACTTGAAGGATTATCTGTGCTCAGTGTGATGACAGACACGTAAAGGGCATCATGGGAGCACGTGGGAGGTCACGGGGAGAGGAGATGATGTGAGGCTTTTCAGGGAGGAGGAGTATGAGCAGGTGAAAGAGGAATAGCTCACAGCCATTGTGACTCCAGTTTGAGGGGATCTGACGGGATCTGAGATCTGCTATACTCTGTGGGCACCAGGCATACACATGGTGTGCATACATGCAGTTGTTAAAATATATGTATGTATATAGGGCTGGAGAGATGGCTCAGTGGTTAAAAATACTGACTGTTCTTCCAAAGGTCCTGAGTTCAATTCCAAGCAACCACATGGTGGCTCACAACCATCTGTAATGGGATCCGATGCCCTCTTCTGGTGTGTCTGAAGACAGTTACAGTATACTCATAAATAAATTATTTAAAAAAAAACAAATTGCTATAAAAATATATATAGTATATGTCTATATATTTGAATTACATATGTATATATTCAACACTATATGTATATATTGGGTATGTGCTTAATATATAATGACTATGTACAGATTGAATATATACAATATATGTGTATATTAGACTTCTCTAAAGTTCATGCATTGCTAACTGCTTGGTCCTTGGTGTTGTGGTGATGATGAGGCAGAGGAACCGTTAACTTGTGTGTCCTAGGGTGCAGTAATTACATAATGGGGGTACAAATCTCAGAAAGAATCGGTGTCGTTTTGGCAGAACCACGTTAGTTCTGATGAGAATGGGTTGGTACAAAGTGAGTTTGGCAGCTCACCCCCTGGCCTCCCCTCTTCCTGTGTGATCTCTTCTGCACACCCTCATGCTATGATGTCATCTGCCAGGAGATTCTCACCAAAATCAAACAATTCTAAAATCATGCTTTTGAACACACAGAGCAATTAGCCAAATATACCTCTTTTCTTTACAAGGTATTCAGTCTCGGGTGTTTTTGTTATAGCAACATAAAATGGACTTAAGCTAGCTCAAAGTTACATATGGAAATTAACTCCATGGTACATGGGGAATTAAATCTTATTCTGTGATACAGGCTCTCAGTGTATAAGCCTAGCTGGCCTTGAACTCATGAAGATCCTATTCCCTCTGTCTTCTGGGATAAAAAGCATATACACCATATATGGCTAAAGATAAACCTTTTTCATTTTTGAGACAGGATTTCAACTCTGCAACCTTGGGTGCCCCGAAACTCAGGCTAACTATGAACTCACAGAGATCCTCCTGCCTCTGCCTCAAAGGTGCTGGGATCAAAGGTATGTACCACCACACCTGGGAGGAAATCCATTTTCTAAGCAGATGCCTGACATGGTCAGAGTTGATGTTAGGAAGTTCACGGGAGCTTGAGAAAGGGAGGGAGGAGGAGTGTAACCCCAGGAATATGGAGGCTGGAGCAGGATGAGCAGGAGAGCATGTGAGGAGTCAGGAGGCTGAAGTCAGGTGAGGTCCTTAGCTCCTGTATAGGCCGGAAGATTGACTGGGAGACATAGCAAGATGGAAAAGCAGAAAAGAACATGGAAGTCATGTGGGACATGGTGACAAAATTAGCTCCACAGTAGACCACCAGGGCTCAGAACATCTTTAAAGCAGCGAAAGAAAACCAGAAATATTGCCTCTAACAGTAGCGGGAAGACTTATTGCCAACTTGCTCACAGAAATAATGGACGCCTGGAGACACGGAATAACACACTCAACATCCTAGAAGAAACAGCTGCCAACACTGAATTCTTACAACAAATATATCCTTCATAAGCAAAGGCCAAAGGGGTTTACTGCTCCTGGCTGGGACATAGCAGCAGTGGGAAGCAGACCAGCTCTCTTGCCAAGAGTTAGAAGAGCCAGGGCAATAGAGAAATGGTTGCTTTGGAGGCATGAGGTTCTGCAGAGGAAAGAGCTGGAGTAAATTTGAGTGGTGAGCTGACTTGTGAAGCCTGCAGGACTGAGGCGAGGATGTACCAGTTGCTGTGCTGGAGACTAGAGAGAAACGGCCAAGATGGCGTTAGGATGGTGATGTGGGAGCTGTTGGCTCCATACTCTTCTCTCACACACAGGGCTCCCTGGGCTGCTATTTCTGCTGCACATGTGGATGACATAAGGCCTTGGCTTCCTGATGTCTGAGATGTTGGGATGGCATCCCTCGGCTCCCCAGTAGGTGTCCCAGCCCAGGAAGCATCATCGGACTGCATCCTGCCTTCTGTCCTGGTCACCTTCCCCTGGAGCTCAGGGGACATTAGTCTTGAAATGACCTCAAGATGATGCAGGTTTAACAAGAGAATGAAGGTCACAGTCAGGCTAGGGAAAAGGGAAGGGCTGAATACAGAGATAGGCCTCAATCCAGAGGCTACTAGTTTGGAAAAGTCAGAAACCAGTAGCCCTGCCTTGTATCCCCGAAGCAGGCTCCTGTGTGTGTTTCTGGTCTGCTTTGCACTTGCTATCCCTTCTTCCTGCCTGGAGGATCCTTCCAAACCTAATTTATCTCTGTCTGTTGACCTGCAAACTTGACCACCACCAGGAGCCATCAACAATTGGGAGGGTTCCAATTGTTGGTGACCCAATCAGAACCCACCCAATTTGGGACCACAGACCACTTAGCCCTGGTCATAGCCTCCTTTGTGGGGTTGGCACTCACTCATGTGACATAGCTCCCAACTACCAAAGCAAATTCTAAGCTCCTGAAGGACAGAGGCAAGCCTCTGACCAGCCAAAACCAGATAACAAACAGTAACTATAGCACTGTCAAGAGTCCAAGCACCTGTACTCTCAAGATCACAGCAGGACAAGACTCTCAGTTTTTGAAGGCAGAGACCTCTTGTTCCAAAAGTGAAAGCTGAACTTTAAAAACAAAGCAATATGGAGTTGGAGGGATGACTCATCAGCTAAGAGCACTGCCTCCTCTTACAGAGGTCCTGAGTTCAATTCCCAGCAACAACAGCGTGGCTCATAGCCATCTATAATGGAATCTAATGCCCTCTTCTGGCATGCAGGTGTACATGCAGATAGAATATTCATACATTAAAATTTGTTTTTAAAAATAGAGTAATATTTTTAAGGTTTCTTTATAAAAAGACTGGTCAGGGTTTTCCTCCTCTCTCATATATAGATTATATATTAGTTATATATATATTATATCATATATATTAATACCAGCTGAAGAGAGGACCTGATCTTAACTTTTTAATGTGAATTTCTTTAAGAACATTAACTATCTTTCCAAAAAAAAAAAAAAAAAAAAAAAAAAAAAAAAAAAAAAAAAGTAATCTTCATTCAAAAAAAAACCATCCAAGTAGCAAGCAAATTTTGAAGGTTCAAGGGCACTCATACCTTCCTAATTCATGACCCTTAAAAGCATGTCCAGTGGGGACCGCTGTCAAGATTGAATTCCATCAGAGATGAGAGTGTTCCTGGCACACTCAAATGCTACCTATGATTTATTGACCATCCCTTAGCCCTACGGGGCAAATCATGGAACCTATTTCTATGTGTAAAGGGATATAGACCCTGATCCCTGGATCCTGTGAATAGAATGAAATATGGTAAACGGACTTTGCAAATATGATTAAGGGTGATTGCTTTGAGGGTGATTAAATATGATTCCCACAAACTTAGGCATCATCCTACAAACACAAGTATATGACTTTAAAGTTCTCCAGGTCAGCTGTCCCACAGGATCTCCTTGGATGAGGTCAATGCACTGACAGGGCTGAGCCTCCTCTGGGAGTGCCAGAGATTCTGTTCCTGAGTTTCTTTACCCCTGCATCCTTTCCAGCTTCTAAATGTCATCTGCTTTCTTTAGCTAATGGCCCCATCCTTCCAACCCAAGTCCTGCTTACACAGCCAGTGTATCTGAAACTGTGTGGGATGGTGTGGAGACTTGTGTGCAAGGAAACCATCGTTCTGGAAAGTGTTGTGAGGATATAGCCAATGATGTAGTTTAGGAACCAAAGGGGCACAGGGAGAAGGACCACACAGACAAAAGGGATGTGGGCACGTCTCAATGCAACATGATTCAGTAGGTCCCTAAATGACCTACCTTAGCTCTTTGACCTTTTCTCCTTTGGGGCTCTGGGAGATGTGCTTCTGGGCATCACATGGGTACCTGAGAGACAGGAGTAGGTAGATCAATCATCCCATAACAGCAGGACACTGACATCAGTGAGGAGGTGGGAAGAGGGCTGGAAGAGAGGGCACCGAGGAGGATGGCTGGCGATTAACCGTTCACAGTGCCCTCACCTTTTAATTCTCATTGAGGAGACCTGATTCCGTCTTGATAGAAAACATGCCCGGCGCATGGTTCAGGAGGCTATAGAATTGAGAGCTATTAAATACTAAAAAGACAAGGTGAGAAACAATTTGCAAAATCTCCTCTTTTTATAGACTGCAGCGATTGAGAAAAATTGAGTAAATTCCCCAGCTGCCTCGACTGCAGTCTGTTTCAAGATTCCATCAATTTTTTACGGTACAATCAATATTTATGAATCCCCAAAGAAATGTCGCACAGAGAAATCCTCGTACAACATTTTCTCGGTGGTTTGCAGAGATGTAACAGGGGGACCTAAATAACTTTTAAAATAATCTCAATGACAATCAAAGACTCTTCCATAGCCAATATGGTTTAATGTCGGTGTTTGTATTAGCCTTGGTCTGCAGAGGGCGGGGGTGGGGAAGGGGAAATCCTGCAATTTAATCTGTCCAAAAGGTGACCTAGGCTATAATAACTACACCGTGATATGGTACTTAAAAATTCAAAGGAAGTGCTATATTAAAAAGTCCCTGGATTTTTTTAATACATTAAAATACCCTCCATTGGTTAAGCAATAGATTTTTTCAGTCAGCTGGAAAGAAAAGATTTCTGGGGAAAAAAAATAGGCAAACAAATCCACGTTGTTTTAATGGCTACTTTAGGTTTAATATCTAAACTTATTTAAATAACTCTGAGCCCTCCTGCTGAGAAATATTGAAACTAATGGATTCCTTTGTGCGCAATCTCCATTTAAATGTAGAGTTTAATTTCCCTTTCGGCTAAACCTGTGTGAAACTAGTCCTGAAATGTCCCTCTAAAAAAACAGAAAACCCCATATAGAATATTTAGGGGGACTTCTTCATTTTATTTAAAATTGGTTTTAGGCATTAAAACTAAATAGCCAGCCACAAGTGAGCCCACAGACCCCATAAGTTTATACCTGGAGTCTGTGGTGGGTACTGGGTGCACCGCCGTACTCACGTGCACAGACACCCACGTGCACAGCTAATTCCCACAAACACCCATGTGCACAGCTTTCTGCAAACTCAACTCAAGCAACCCAACCTGGGCAGGTCCCATGCAGGGTGTGTCCACCCAAGGGTGCTTGGCATATCTCTCAGCTTCCAACACTGTCCCCTCTCTTCCCCACAATGATACCTTGGAGTCTCCACTCCCAAATTCTTCTGTGTGGCTGAAGGCTTTGATCTCTGTGCCATGCAAATTTTCCCAGGCAGAGGCCTACTTCCCTGTGGCTGGGGCCATTTTGTGCACATGAATATGCAGAGGAACACTGTGGTGTCCAAACGGAAACCAAGATCTAGCAAGCAATAGCTACTGTCCTTTTGCTCTGCAGAGAGAGAGAGAGAGAGAGAGAGAGAGAGAGAGAGAGAGAGAGAGAGAGAGACTAGGCCAGGGTCGGAGTGGGGTACCGACAAGAGAGCTGGTTCCAAGGCCCCCACACTCCCTCTGCCGGGGATGTCTCCTCCAGTAAGAGTTCTCATGTCACTCCCTGCTCCGCCATGCTTGCTGTATGAATATACAGCACACGCGTGAACATGCTGATAGCGTAGGCTTTCATGTATCCACAGAGAATACTGGGAGGCTTAGAGAAGCCTTCCAGCAGTCCTTTCTCCCTGTGTGAACAAAATGCAAGTTGTAAAGAAGAAACGCATGCAACATTCCACAATACCCCAGCACATAAAACAAGACACCACAGACCTGCCTGCCCAGGGATAGGTTCCGAGGCTGGCCAGGAAAAGCCCTGGGTCCCAGCTAAGGCAGAGCTAGACAAAGTAAAGAGAAATGGCTGTCTTTCAGCTGATCCGTTGCAGAAGGCAGAGACCTGGGCTCCTCTTGCCTTCACTAGAAGCTGGGCAAGCCCCACAGGCCTTTTGAGCATCCCTGTCCCTCTTTAAATGTGAAGGTGGTGACAGTAGCTGAGTTAACCAGAGGCCGCACCTCAGACAGGTGACTGAGGGTATTCCTCGGGCTAGAGAATTTGATTATGTCCCATTATAAACACATGAGAGTAAGCGGAAGAGAAAAGTAGAGTGTTGAGTCTAGTTCTAGCATGGGTACACACCTGCTCACACCGGTACACCAGCTGTCAACTCGAGTTTGGCATCACAGGTTTGCTTATTATAGGAGACTTAGAAAACCTGAGTCTGAAGCATCAGCCTGGGTGCTTCTGCAAGTGTACACTCCCTGGCCAAGGCCCTCTGTAGAATACCGTGGGATGACAAAGGACGTGTGATTGGAGAGTCACCATGAACTCTATGCACTATACCTTTTCTCCCCACCAGCCTGTGTCTTTAAAAACTGTCCAGCCATCCCTGTGGATGAGAACATTAAAATGCCTAATAGCACTCAGGAGAGATGCTGTTCTTAAGCACTGACAGCTCAGCTGGACTCAATGCATTCGACACCTAACAGGGCCTTGGCAATACAGAACGTTTCACTAGGAGGAAGAAGAGGTATGAGACGGACCTCAGGTGGTATCTAGGAAGGAAAGAACCAGTCTGAGTTGCATCAGGGTCACTGGAATTATAGGCAATGGTAGGATGCTCTAAGAGATGAAGGGGAGACTGGAAGCAACTTGTATTTTTCATTTCAAAGTGTTCTCAGGGCTGGCCCTGGCGTCAGCCTTCTTGGGGGTTGTGGACAGCTGCCATGCTGTTGCTCGGGGCTCTTGAGCATCTGAGAAGCAGAAGTGATCACACAGGCTTTCATTTAGTGTTCTGAACATAAAGTAAGACAATCTCAGCAAGGACCGAGGTATCTCAGGGTTAGTATACAGTCAGGAGCACGAACCCCCACACAGTGGAGGTACAGAGGAGACATGAGAATGACTGGCAGGTGAAAAAGGCTTCACAGAGGGGAAGCCGACTGCAGACAGGTCAGGACCAGGGCAGCAGATGAGCACAGAAGGGAAAGCCAGAGAAGCAAACGGAAGGACCATAGCACAGTGCTCTGTGCATCGTGGGCCAGGCTCAGACTTCCCACTGAGGCTGACATCCAAATCATAAACAGGTAATGGCAAACCTACCCGGTCTCCTGAGGCCAGGGGCAGCTGACTCCTTTTAGCTGTGGTCCTCAGCCCACTCAGATCTCCCATGGAGAGCTGGCTCCAGGGAGACTTCAATGCCTCTCCTCTTGAGTTTACAGCTTTTGAGTTTACAGCTCCTTTAAGGATCTGGTCCACAGCTCAACTCTCTGCTGCGAGGTGGACAGAAGGAAATTGGGGAATGAGCATTTTTAAGTTAGGGTGTAGCATAAGTCACTTGGAGCAGAGATGGCCAACTCCCTACCCTGTTGATCTGACCCCAAGTTGGAATTCCTACTTGTGGTATCACTTTCCGGAAACACGGGGGCCTCTGTTGATGGTGTTGAAGTGTTTCTTAATTAAGGATCTTTTTTTCTATCTTATGCATAAATTAATCAAGGTAATTATTGTAGCATTATTATCATTACTTTGTAACTTATAGAGCACATACCTCCAAGGTATGAGCAGTTTATAGATTTTTTAATCTAATGAACTCTGGTAGCCTCTGGGCAAAATGGAGAGCGGAGGGAGGATTATCAGAGTCACACTGTAGGTGGAGAAAATGGGTCAGGCCAGGAGTGAAGGTAGGTGCAGGTGCTGGGAAATGGCTTGGAACCACTCGCTCAGATTCACCTTCTCCCTCTCTGTGAAGACATCACAGGCAGAGAAGAAGGTGGCCTCCAGAGTGGTACCAGACCCCTGAGCCTATGCCTTCCATTCAGATGGCACACTTGGAACCAGAAAGACCTCTAGCAGGGTCTGGGCTGAGAATAAAGACTGGATACATGAGTTTCTTCCCATTGTCTTCTTTACCATCTGCCTGCCCTAAGGCCTGACCAAATCTCTACCAGGGCTTCTCTGTGGAACTGAAAGCAGGGACACAAGAAGCAAAGGGGCAAATCTCCTCTACCCTAATACCATGACTCCAACTACACCTGCCCCTTCAGTACTCCCTGTTCATGAGGCCCTGCCCTCAAAAGAGATTCAGGTGGTTCTGGTGTTACTATTTGACACTCCTCACAAGAGGGTTGTCATCAAAGCCAGAGTGTAGCCCCACTCAACTCTTTCCCTTCCAAAGATGTCATTGGTCCCTCTCTCATACACTCCCACCACTGTCACCTGCCATGGTATGACAGAGGAGCTGACAGGCCTACATTAGAGGTAAACCAATGTAGGTTCCATGCTCTCCAACACTGTGAGTTTAAGAAACCTTGTTTCTTCATAAAAGTAGCCTCCTCGGGTATTTCACTGGAGTGATGAGAGCTGACTAATCCGGAGTTAAGAGGAGTGATTATATTCAGTGTTTCTGAGAAGTCAAATAACTGGGGGCCAGGAACTGGAAGATCTAGAAGGATGGAGACTTGACACAAAGAGGAAACAGAAAAGAAGAGTCAAGGCCTCTCTGAGGCACAGTCAAGTGAGGAGAGAAACAAAGTACAAAGAGCAGGGGGTTAGTCAGCCCTCTGGCTGGCTATGTACCCCTCCTCTGGGTTCACACCATAACCCTGTGTATTAATATCCTCAAACATGTTATGAAATTTCAAGAACAGGAGACATGTCTTGGCCATCTCTGTATCCTAGGAATATGTCTAATATACAATAGCTTTCAGAAATTATTTGCTGAACTTAATTGAGTACAGGCTTACATAGACAAATTCATTCACAAGAAGTAAAAATTGATTTAAACTATTCAATAATGCATCAATCCATGTGTCTGAAATAAATTTCACATAGGAAAAAAAGAAATATTCAACAAGTTGTCTACGTGGAATCTAACTCAAGTCCTGGCCTTGCGACGGAGAGACCTCTAAACCTTTAATAACGATGCACAGAAAGCATGGTTCTCTCAGATCTGTTTCCTTCCACTGAATTCTCTTCTCTCTACTGTGACCACTGAGGGTCACACAGCGTGTCAAGTCAGCATGCATAATATACACTAGCCGGGCTAAACTCTGGAATCGGTAACAACACTATCAAACACTAGATTTATCGGCCAAATTCAAGTCCAGATTTAGAACAAACTTGAATTCAGGTATCTAACAGGATTGCTGGTTCTGCTTAATTTCTTAGTCTCCTGTCATTTGCATGGTAATTTATAGACAATAGACACAAAGATAGAAATCAATTCCATTTCCTTCTCCACCTTATAGCAAGAAAAAGTAAAGAAAAGTCCCCTCCCTCAAAGCCTGAGTGCAAGAATGCCTAATGTCCCTTGGGTTAAATTGACAGCTGACATGAAAGTCTTCACCAACTACTGGATCAAAGCCTTTACATGTGTTAACTCCGTTAGTCTTTTCCATGCCTTTATGGAATGGATCTTACTATTAGCTCTCTTCTCCAAGGAAGAATTAAAGCACAAGTTATACTCATGTGTCTATGGGCATAAAGACTGGAGGTAATGGGCTGGCGCTAACATCCAAAGGTATGAAGCCTATTGTGGGTGGGCTGTCGTCAGTGCCCATGCTCTGATCTAGAGCCTGATTCTTCCTTTTCCTCCTCCACAAGCTCTAGACTCTCAGAAAAAGATAGCAAAAATCTACTTTTGTTTCCACCTGGAGAGCTGGTGGTCTCTATGTAAAAATCCTCTTAAGTAAAGCCAGCCAGCTCTTGGCTCTACCTTTAAAAGTCAAAGGCTGCTGTTTAAAGGATGGCCTCATCATCTCAGGCATGTCCTTAAATAAGACTTTCATAGTTCACCAAGCCATAGCTCCTGGGGCAGCTGAAGTTCTCATTCTAACTGGCAATGTTGATGGTCCTGAACCCAGTACGTGTCCTAGGACACAGTAGAAGCATGCCAAGGGCCCCATTCATTTTTGATAACATGAGCTCATCATAATCTTTTCCAAGTCAGAGTTAATATTTTTCTTGTTGGGTTTAGTTTGGTTTGGTTCTTAGATGGGGTCTCATACAACCCAGACTGCCCATAAACTGTCTCTATAGCCACAGATGACCTTGAGGATCTGACTCTCTACAAATACCTCCTGGCAGCTGAAGCTCAGAATCAAAGCCTACACCTCATGCACACAAGATAAACACTCTATTAACTGAGCTATAGCTTCAGTTCCAAAAGTAGAATTCTGATAACCCTGGAAGACATCTGGCATTTATGAAGGAACCAGCAATGCACAAGGAACTCTTCGTGTGAACCCAAACAGCATCCAATTACCTAGACACTTCAAGAAAACAGCCTGCTCACTGCTGCCAGGAGAATTAATATATTAACTGTGCCTGTACACCCTCTCTGGCATTAAAAGCGGCCATTCTACTTGTATTTCTATATTCATAGGATTTCTTGATTCCACCAAAAATGACCAAGGGCTTGACTTGAAGACCATTATCAGTCTGGGATGTTTCTATTTCTCTCCTTGTCAGCCCTGACTCTCCTATTCTCTCCCTATGTTCTAGTCATAAAACAGCAACTTGGCTCCTTGGCCATCACTTCTTGACCTGCTTCACGGCTCCATATGGTCATGTCTCATTGTAGTCTCTCCAGAAAGATATTACTGTTCAGTCAGGATGTGTGCCCAGATAAGCATAGCACCAGAATGATGGACATCTGAAACAGGCGAAGCCTTCTTGCCATGGCAGGATGAGTAGAAATTAGGCTTTCTTAAAATTTAGAGTCTTAAAATTGACTCATAAAATATGGGGTGCCCCACATGGGACTCTAGGCACATCTGTGCTGCCGTAACAAAATACTCAAGACTGTACAATTTATAATGAATGGAGATTTAGTTTCCCACAAGTCTGGAGAGCCCAAGATTAAAGTACAACAAGTCCAGTGTGTGCTGAGGGTTTGTTTTATCAGCAGTGTTTTCTCATAGTGGCATAGTCACATGACAGCAGGCAAAGAAGCAAAAGAGGGGACAAACACCATGTCCTCACTGTGGAGTAGAGAAGTTAGGTTTCTCTCTAAGGTACTAGTCATGGGCGTGTGACCTCCTTAAGGCTCCTTCTCTTCATTTGCCCTCATTGAGAGTGAAGTCTCAGCCTGAGAGAATGTACTAGAACCATAGCCATGACCTTTCTATGCAATGTTAAATATTTGTAGACGTTCAGATTGAGATGGTCTCAGAGCCCACCCACCAATGTGTCTCCTTTTCTTGCTGTTGGCACATGTTTTTCATTTACTGTCTTTTGAATTTAAAAGTGTCTAAGTGATTTCATGATGAGTTGGGATGCAGCAGCTCCCTCCAAGCCAAGAGTCTGGCAAAGGCTGCTCCTTTCGGCCCACTGTGCATCCTTGAGTTCACAGATGCTTCCAAACTGTGCCTACTCGTTCCTCCTAGCACATTTTACTACTATCCTGCCTGCTCTGGCAACAATCTCTCTTTCCACATCAACCATCTTCCTCTGTTGATAACCCAAAACCCAGCTGTCCTAGTTTTTTCCGTATTGCTCTCATAAACACCATGACCAGAGAGCAGGGACTCAAGGCTGGTACCTGGAAGCAGGAGCAAAAGCAGAAACCCTGGAGGAGGATGCTCACTGGCTTACTTCCTCTGCTCATGCTCAGCCCGCTCTCTTATACAGCCTGAGACCACTTGCCCAGGGAGGCACTGCCCTCTGTGACCTGAGGCCACCCACGTCAATCATCAATAAAGACCATGCCCCACAGACATGCCGAGAAGCCAGTCTGATGGAAACAATTCTTCTACCTAGGTGTGTCAAGCTGACAACCAAGACTAACCATCCATCAGATGACCAGTCCTCCTTCTGTGGTCCAATAAGAAGTAGCCAAACACTGAGATGAGGCCTAAGTCCTGGAAGACGACAAAGGGTTTGGGGTTGTTGTACATTGGTAGGTAAAACTCACTTCATCTGGGCTTAGCGTGTGTTCATTCCTTAATGGCAGTCATATTTGTGGCCAATAGCTATCTAAATTTAAAAAAAAAAAAAAAAAAGCATAGCACCGCTTTAAAAGTGAGGCAGATGCTAAAGGGGCCCATGAAACCCTGGTCTCTCTGCCTTGCTCAGTAGGACATAGGTGTTTGGAGGTCCTTGGTCACATGGCCAGCTTTGAAAGCCAAGTGTAAAGGGGAAAAAAAGATTACCATTTTTAACTTTATGGTTTCATAATTTTACTAAAGATTCCATTCCTTGGTCTTCCGTTTGTTTGTTTGTTTGTTTGTTTGTGCTAATTGCTTTCAAGATGTAAATCGAACCTGCCTTTGCAACCTTAGTCATCAGGCAGAAACTGGGGCTTAATCAACATTTCTGAGTATTGATGTTTCCAATCAAGATTCTCTGCCTTGCTTGGACCCAAGATATAGTCCTTAAATGGGAACTGTTAAGGGGTTAGGCTTATCCACTTTCTTTCTAGGGCTTTTCATATAATATGCATCAGTGAGTTCTTGGGAGGGGGGGTCTTAAGTCTCTTCAGACACCAATGTCACCACCTAGAGTCAGTTGTCTTCAATTCCTGTGCCTGTTGCCTCTCTGTGACTTCGACAGAGTTACACCTGATTTCTAAATATATAAATGTGCAAAGACAGTTAACTAGGACTTATTTGTGCTTTGGGAATTAAAAAAAAGTAATTAACTGGTATTTTTAACGCATCTGCTCTTTGCAGGATGATCTAGTTAAATGGTTCAGTTATAAGATCAGGGAATTTGGTACCTTTTGAAATAGTCCATCTTAAATGGTTCCAAAGTTATCTTAATGGGATGATCACTTGAGCTCTGCTTCCTGGAGAAGCTAAAAGAGAGGTAATCTGAGACACATGTACAAAAAGCCCAAGGACAGAAGGCACAGAGGGTCACCCGGGCTCAAGAAAGTATTTAAAATACTAAGAAATGTGTTTCCTCTTGTCACGAAGGCAACTATAACATATAATATGCAAAGTTTAAGAAGTGGAATGTCCCTAATTTTCTTAAACATCAAGTTTACTGTTCTCCATCTAAGTCTATTGGTCAAACTCACCTTGTGAGCTCAGGAGTCAGATCTTCAAGTAAGGCATGATTCCCACCAGTCTATAGTATGTATGAGGTGTGTACCATGTCAGACACGGCAGTACATGTCCATAATCCTAGTGCTCTGAAGACTGAGGCAGGAGGATCTCAAGTCTGAGGCGTGTCTATACTACATAGCATGGTGCTGTCTCAATAAAATAAACACCATAACATCCTGGGGGTGGGAGGAAAAAAGAAGAAGAAAAATGACGAGTATCCAGTCTGTAAGATGGCTGTCACCAGTCCCACCTGCATTCACACCCAGTGTGGCCTTTCCATAGTATGGCAGAGCAGCTCTATAGCAAGAGTAGACTATAACCCAAGGGACATGGTATATTTTGAGGTCAGGGTAAAGTTCCCAATACATCCTCTTTCTTCTCCCTCTCCCCCTGGCCCATCCATTCAAGAAGAAACCCGTTGGCATGAGGACCACTAGGGGAGATCTGAAACCTGCTGCTTACAGTCACATAAGCAAACTTAGAACTATGGCGCACGGGAGGTTGCAGCCTGGACCACCAGAGTCTTACTAGAGGTCTTAGCTGAGATACTCCTGCGTTGGATTTCTAACCTTCTGCAACTGTTCGCTGTAATGAAGACTCATTGTTGTAAGCCACTGAGAGTGGAAGTATTTTGTAAGGCATGGCACACAAGCAATTTACAACATCCAAGATCTAGAGCATGAATGCATAGGGTATGAATGGATGTAATTGTGTGTCCTTTCTGCCTCCTCATAACCCAGGAGATGGTGACCTCTGACCTCTACTCTTCCCTCTTTTGAAAATTGTGCTCAAGCTACAGGCTTCCACTCAGCTCTTGAAGATAAAGCCTTCTTGAGTTTCATGAGTTTTGTCTGTGCTCCCATAATAAGGTATGTGGGGCCCAAGCCCATTTGGTACCTTTAGGCCCAATTCCTTAGAACATAGTTCTTTAGGGAAGAAAATCCTGAAGCACAGAACAGTTCTTAATTCTAAACCCATATCTGGACTTCCAACTTTGTATGTATACTTATGCAAAATTATAATCAGTTGGGGCAACAATGTACAGAAGACCTGTGGTAAAGAAGCTATTTTAGCCCTGCCCCCTGCCAGCTCCTACTTCTATTTCAAGGTAAATGAGCAGCATCCCCACGGACGGAAAAGGTTCCCTTCTGAAGATATCCAGGCACGAGTGACCTGAAACAGAAGTACAGACTTTAAGCAGATAAATCAGAGAACCAGCCAGGATTCATACAGAAAACAAAAACATCCAATTGGTAGTGAGAAAAAAATGACTTAGCATCAAAGAGAGATACTGGCAAAAGTGGTGTGAAACTCCAAGTGTGTGACCCAGGTGGACCTCCAAGAATGATGCTCTAAGCATGCCCAGCAACATCTCACTGATCAGCCATGACAGGTGGGAATTGGGAGGCCACGGTGGACCAACTGAATCTCAGTGTTTACCCCTATTTAAACCTCTACCTGCAGGGCTGAGGGGGGTCTTGGCTGCCCTCCACAGCTGCTCTTGTGGGAGCTGGTGTTCATACTGCAGCTGTGCTCCACAGCCCACGGTGTCTGTCTGTCCACAAGGTGTCCTGTAACATTAGTCAAACCCTAAGAGAAACATCCCTGGCCTTGGTTACACCTCCCCCAGTTCTGACACAAGTATACCAGAATCACATTCAGGTGGAGGAAGCACCAGCTTCCAGGGGACCTCGGGAATGTAAGCTTAGCTTTGAAACCTCTGAATTTCAGAATGGGGCATCACAATAAGGTCAGAATCTATGCCCAATGTGGGGTCACCATTCTTCAAATTTATTTTTATATGTCTGAGTGTTTTGCCTTCACCTGTACCTGAGCATCGCATAGGGGCTTAGTTGTCAATAAGTGATTGAATCCTGAGGGTTTTGTCCTAACTAAGAGATGAGTCCATGGATGAGCTCATAATGGGATGCCATTATGAGAGGCATAGTGAAAAGTCAGAGAGGAAGGAAGCAGACTGTGCAGAAAGGATGCCTTGGAGAGATGCATCTTGGCCCCTGCCCTTCCTCTTGTGAGTTGCTTTGCTCCCACCAGGATATGCAGCCTCACCATACAACAATGCAATGATCCAACCACAGGCTGATACCATGAGCCAAAAGAAAACTTTTTAAAAAAAAAAAAAAACATAGATCCTATCAGGTGTTTTTGACAGCAGTGAGAAGGTCGGACTAACAGACTCCAATCCCGTTCAGCAGGATTCCCCTGTCATGATCCAATCACCTCCTAAAGGTCCCATCTTCTAATAGCGTCACCAGGTGAGTCAGGATTTCAACATATGAACACACAGATATTCGGATTACAGCCTGCAGTAAGAGTCTGCCATATTCTGTGCATGGAGATCCTGGCTTTGTACCCACCTTACAAGACAGGGGTGCAGCTTGACAAACGCACTAGAGTGACCAGACAGCAAAAGCCACAGCCCAGATTCCTTCCCCTAACACTCATTAATGTAGAAAATCAAGTAAGTACCTCTTGCTTATATCATCCTTCGTGTCATGAACTGGACTAGCTATGCTCTCGAAGACTGAGGAACCATGAGGACCAGTGTTTACGTTAGCAGAATAGCGTGTAAGAAGGCAGAATGAAACGGAGGCCTTGGCCACCTCGCACCACATCCCTGGACTGGAATGGGAGCCTTTGAGAGCTGACTGAGCAAGGATAAGGTAGCTTACCATCAGGCTAAACACCAAGACAAGAGCTCACTTGAGACGTGAACAGCCAGAGGAAGGAATGGAGGACTTTTGCTCTGAAGATGGCCTACAGTGTTCCTCCTGGGTCTGTCTAATGGCTCCCCCTGTCCTCCCAGATGAACAATTTCTTACCAACCATGTTCTTGCCAGGGAAAGAGTTCCATACAAATGCATCAGCAGTCTCCCCCTCTCACCCCTCCCCCCCCCCCGAAGCAGGAAGCTGGGGCTTTCAGCCAAGTTGGAGGTGAGCTGTTCTTCATAAGAGCACCTTGGGAGTCACCAGGGGTTACACAACAGAAGGGATTATCATTGAAATAGAATTTGACAGAGGTGGTACCGTGCCTTATTCCACTCTGATGAAATGTGTCATTAAATATAGAAATAGATCAAACACCTTCCCACTGAGGTCCTCTGGAACTGAGTATCTAGGTGAGAAACAGAACATCTGTGAGAGCTCACCAATGTGAGGGAGGTGGGAGAAAGACTCCCTCGCCGGGGAGACGTGCTTAACTAGACTTATAAATAGCCCCATCATAGCTTGTTTGATTAATTTGGGGGGAAAGAGTACAAATGTTTTTGCCAATTCATCAGATTTCATGTTTCCAAAGCAGCTGCTAATGTAAATATTAGCATCCAAAATGAGCAAACGGACTCTGGTAATTAAATGCCCTAATTCACAGGTTCCATTAGCAGCGAACAAAGATAATTTTCCCCTTAAATTAACTTTTCTCCCCTTGTCCCTTACCCTGTCTTAACTTGCTATCAGGCATCGGGTGGATGAGCTTGCAGAGGAACTAGGTGGGAGTTGCTCTTTAATGCTGAAGGCAGGGGAAGGAGTTAGTCCCTGAAGACAGAGCTCAAAAGAGCAGAGCCAGGGTCTGTGCCAGAGAGGTGGCCCTCCAATGGCAGGATTAATACAACTTGAACAATGATAACTATGGGGACAACAACCTAAGGGGTGAGAAACTCTCCCAGTGTCTGTGAGATCAAATTCTGTCATGTCTCTTGAGACCAGGGAGCGTCCCTTAGAAACCTCTCAGGTGGCTCAGGTGGAGGTGTCTGATGACCTGGGCCCAGAGGCCAGCGCTTGTTGAACCTCTCCCTTTCAATAACTCTTATCCTACAGAATCTCTTTAAAGTGTCATGAGCTATGTCCTATTGTGCAAACTCAAATGAGACTAGCTTTCCGCGACACCTTGGCTGTCTGGCATGCCTACATCCTTATTGGGAGCTATAGAATCCCAAAGCCAACGCCAGACAAACACATCAAGGTTAAGTGAGGGCCCATCCCCTGCCGTGAACTAGGAAAGGTATTTGGACAGAGAGGGCCAGGATTCACCCATTGATCCCCACCCGATTTATTCTGCTTTATTTATCTAAATGGCAGCCTTGCACCTCTTACTACCTCTTCATAGCACTAAGACTAAGGGGAAGAAAAGAGGGAAGCGTTAAACATGAAGCATCTGCATAGGCCCAATGGTGAGTTCTTGTTCAAACTTGAACCCTAGACACCTTGATGGCCTTGTCACAGTTCTGGCCCTGCCCTTTGACACCACCAAGTCTGTGACAGAAAGCCCAGCTCCTGAAGCCAGTCATTCCTCTCCTGGGAACCCCCTAGCTGGACCCCTGGCTTTTCAGGTTGGGAAAGACCCTTTGTTATTTGGGGACAAGGCAGATAAGATCCCAAGTGTTAAGAGTGTGTGTAACCTGTGTGTAACCTGGTACCATGGAGGAACATTGATGGGACTTAAGAATGGGCTTGGGGATTGAGCTCTTTGATCTTTAGTAACCAAACCCTGGCCCAGAAGTACACAAACCAAGACTTCCCACTATCTTTCCAGCACATGGATAGAAACAAACAAAACAAAACAAATAATAGCTTTGAGAAGAAAGTGGTTATTGAGGCGGTGGGGATGGAAATGGGCGGGGAAGGCACCAGAGGCTATGGCCTGGGGTCTCAGTGAAATAGTCTCAGGTGAGAGGGAGAAAGCAATGATCACGGATGAGGTAGGCACTCACACGGTTAAGAATCTACTATGTGCCTAAGAGCTCTAAGGATAGGGACAGGGACATGTGTAAGTACCGGGCTTCTCTAAAAGTTTGACAGGACACCTGACTGTGGCCAGGTCTAGGAGAGGATGTTGGGAGGAGGGAATTCTTAGGGGTTAGTTGAGTGGGTGTATCAGTCAGAAAAGGCCCTGTCATGCTGGGATAACAAATGAACCCAGATTGTCTGTGGCACAGGACAGGAACAACCCATATCCCACTGGTTGCAGACTTGTTCAAGCTAGGTCTTCTTTGTTTGGGAACTCACGCTAATGAGACATCTTGATGGGCACAAGAAAGGGAAAAGGAGAAACCATATGACCGAGCTCCAGCTTGGGCACCATTCTTGTCTTCTCACATCTTACTGGGTGAGTTCACACTTGAGTGTCATTCAAAGGAACAAAACAAACTACACACTCAAGCAGGGAGGTACAGGTCTCCTCTGAAGACAGAATCAATCTGTGAATAACAATACGATCTCCCACAGAAACGGAACTTCCTGGACCACATGAGAACATGTTTATCCAGGAGACTGAACATTCTGAAAATAAAAAGGGTGGGCTATGGAGGTGACTCTGGGTGAGGTTGAGTGTACCTCAGTTTTCTCTTCTATTATTTGGGTATACTAATAAAATATACTTGGTAGACTTGTTGTGAAACCACATATCGTAACACACATAACTGCTTTGGAATGATAAATAGAACATGGTTTTTAAAAAGTAATAAAAATATGCTAGATAAATACCAGCTTTCATTATTATTTTGAATGTCATTTAAGCCCAGAGAAATAAATTTTCCAAGTTTATTTGGAGAAAACACTGTAGAAAGTATTTTCGTGGAAGCCAGAATGCTCTGGTAGGTGAGACTAGCAGATCAGAAAACCGGTAGAGTAGAGCCAATTAAGGAGACCGCGTGCCTTTACTGGGGCTTTAGATCCAGCTGATGCATGAATGAATAAATAAAGACCCCCCTCTCACTGGCCACCTGGCAGTTATAGGGCATCTTCCTTGAAGGCCAGGCCAACCTTCCCACTACACAGAAATGGCAGTTCTTCCTACTGTGGCATGGCCCAATCCTAAATCTAAGGTCTTTCTCAAGACTGTCTAAGAGACCTGGACAAGTCCCTTCACCTGTCTGAGTCCTGAGCTTCACTCTTCTCAGAAAGGAGAGGTGGGTTTGAGGATATACCCTTGCCAATGGTGCCCCAACTGTCCTCTGTGCTTTCTCCAGTCCACAGTGAGCCTGGAGCTCTCTTATATCCCTTCGTATCTGTATCTGTATCTGTATCTGTATCTGTATCTGTATCTGTATCTGTATCATCTGTATCTGTATTTAATGTTTATGTATCTGATATATCTGTATCTGATGTATATGCATATGTATCTGATGTATATGCATATGTATCTGATGTATATGTATCTGATGTATATGTATCTGATGTATCTGATGTATATGTATGTGTATGTATATGTAAGCTTCTCTTACATCCCATCCTATAACCTTTTACCTGCCCCCAACCCCAGCTCTGGTCCTTTCCTACCCTCACCTTGGCCCCATCACCCAAGCTGTTTTTACCAATAGCTCCAGAGGACAAAAAGTCTAAGTGAACCCCAACCCTGACTCTTCTCTCTGGAGCCAGAACTAGACAGTATCTGATTAGCCTGTAATAATATTACATGTCTTATAAATCCTCTAATCCATTTAATAAGAGAAAGTTAAAATGCACACACAACTAACCAGCTAACAATGGCCCCAATTTGTGTTTTGTCTTACTGGGACTAACATTCGTGTCTACATGAGGATGGCATGTAATTAACATGTCATAATCAAAATGACTAAGTTTGACACATTATAATCACTGCATGGAGATTATAGCATAGCCAGGGGCAATCCACAGAGCCTATCTTAATATCATTTGCATAATGAAGGCATGGTGGCAGTAATAGCTTTTTTCTCTTGTTATCATAATTTCACCCAGGGCTGCAAGGGGCTCCCGCACTGTCAGATGTTGCCTGTTAAAAATCACTGTGACTTGAAGGAGGCAGAAGAGTGACCCAGAGCCCTCCCCCTTGAAACAATAGCTCTACAGCAGACCCCTAATGAACAGAGTGGGGTACCATGAGGACAAGCCTGAAGAAGAGTCTCCCGCAGACACGGGCCAGTGAGCACCTGGACAGTCTGCCTTCTGATCGACAGTAGCTGCAGACATTCTTAGGTTCCAGAAAATGTGGCCAGGTAGAAAGATACATGTAAATGCACCCCTGACAATTGGGCAGTGCTTAAATGGCTTCTTGTCTATTTATGGTCATGATGCTGACCATGAAATCAAAGCTGTGGTCTGAGAGCCTAGCAAACCAGTCATCCTACCAGCTTTTCATGGCCACAGACCATGTCCCGAACATCAGTGAGTGACTCTGTGAGGCAGTTAGATGAAACAGAATATAAGAGAATAAATACCCCTTCACACGTGGTCTCCTTTCCTCCCGATTCACCCCACGTCTGTTGCAAACCATCTTCCTTGAAGCTCCCTGATTGACTTGCTCCTCCATCCCAGCCAAGTACCCCTTTGCCATCTTATTCTCTCTCCTTCCTCTGCACTAGCCCGTCCTCTGGCATCCCAGAACTTCAACTAGAGACCTACCTACATAGAACCTGTTGGTGCCACGTAAGACCCACCACAGTCCCAAAGCATCATACATAATTATGGCATTTAAGCCTCATATAAGGACATGGGGAGGGAGTTACTAAGTAGTAGGAAAATGTATCAACATATATAAAGAATAAAAGTAAACACACTCCTGACCAATGAAAATGAGAAATATTAAGTCCATGGATCAGATATCACCCAAGCTGAATGACCAAGGCCTGTGTCATCATAAGCCCCGTCAATAGTTCACATCCCTGATAAAAACAATGATGCAGGGGCTAGTGTGAATGGAAAAGGTTATCCACGGAAAAACTAGGGCATCCAAATCAAGCCAGTCATACAGCCAACATTCCCGTCTAAATGTTAACATCTCAGCTTGAATAAGACCACCTAAGTTCTGCAAGCTGTTAATAGCAGATAAAACTGATGAGAGTTAACATAGGTAAGATGGGGAGAAAATAAAAATCTGTGCTATCTTTGCCACATTTTTTATTATTAAAATGGCAATTTAAAAAGTTGATTTCATAAAGTTTCATGCACACATCCTAAAACTGCATAAATCTCAAAAGCTTTTAGCAAACAGTCAAGGACTCCAGTGTGAGTACAAGTCTTTGTTCCCAATGACATTCCCCGTGGTTTGGCTAATTCTGCAAGCCCAGCAACGACTCTCTTGACTTTAAGCCATGACTACATTTTTGATTGTATAGAAGAGTGTAGGAAGGAGACTATGTATCTAAGAACTTAAAGCCCAAAATCAAATGTATCTCATTCCATGGAAGTCTGTCAACCAAATGGTCGTGTCTTGTATCTCATATGTGACATCATACAGACTCAAATGAAAGTGAATGAATAGTGACTAAAATGCATAAGAAGAAATAACTTCCCACAAGACCGCACAATAGAGATGAAAGAACCAGTGATCTCATAGATCCATCCCTCCATTTTTATATGAAGAATTATAAGCAGTTTTGCCTGGAATCTCACAGCAGGTTTGTAGAGAGATGGAGTTGGGACCCAGCTTTTCAAACTTCCAGTCCAGAGATTTGAATAAAATCATAGCTTCTCGTGTCCAGAGGGTACATCTTCCTGGCTCTTGAGACAAAATGGCAACTCAGATATCAAGAACAGCCAGGAGCTCTAACTAAGTCACTCCTTCCATACTCAATGTGGCTGCTCTTGGCAGTGATAGCCTCCCCATTGAGGAGGAATTTCTAGGAATATAGAAGCTGCTTTTCCCTGCCCAGAGATCCACTTTCTGGACACATTCTCTGGATGTGGCAGGATATTATTCACACGGCCCCAAAGCTAAGAGGTTTGTTGCCAACTCAGGGCTTGCTTCACCCTGTCACATCCCCTCCTTTATTTGGGGGGGGGGCTTGTCATTCACTCTTGACTGCCAGTCATCAGGGTCCTGGGTAGGAAATGAGTCCAAGGAACTTGGGCACAGAGCCCCCTGCTTCGAGGGAACTGCTGACTCACAACCAATGCATTTTAACACAGGGAAACTCCCAGAAAAGCCAGAGGGCTGTGCCTGGGCTCCCAGAGCTTCCCCCTCTTCTCCAGGCCAAGAATTAATGTCATTGTTTTCTCCTAGGCCAGGAAACTATGCTCTCCCCATTCCCCTACAAGATGGCATCCTGCACATCAGGGGGCCACTGCTGACATTTCACAAGCATCCCTGTCCTTAGAAAGACACTCAGAGCTACAGACATTGGTTAGGAAGTTGTACAAAGGCAAAGACGTCTGACATCCCCTTTTCTGCTACCTAGATTCCTCTATTAGCTGTGGTTCCTTCGGCTTCAGAAGAATTTTAGTTTTAGTTTTTGGAATCTTACTGCTACTGTCAGCTGCAAGAGACAGCATCCATACATGCTTCTTAAAACAAAATGAGCAAGTCAATGGTTGAAGTCTCAATAAACAGCTAATAGTCTGAGAACCAGGGCACAGTAGTGTAAGCCCTGAATCCAAAGATCAGAAAATTTAATATTGTGCTGCTCAAGGGCATGGAAGGAGTGTCCCAGCTCCAGAAGGAAGCTCTTCTGCTCCACTCAGCCCCACCCCTGATCCCCCATGGAATGGCTGTCACCCACACTGAGGGCAGGTCTTTCCTGTCCAGGACTCTCACTGGTCAGTCTTGTGACACACCCTCACAGTACATTGGAGAACAATGCCTTCTCAGCCCCCTAGGCATCTTTTATCCTCTCCAAATTGACACCTAAAATTAACCACCACACATGTTACAACTCCATCTGTTCTTTTGGATAGGTAATGTGTGATCCAAATGTCTGGGCAAAATGGCATTAAAATATTTTCATTCCAGCTAATTAGCTCTCTCTCTGTTTTCAGAGTGTACTTCTTAGAAATCATATGTCTAGCCATTTTCCATTTTTTTTATTTTAATTCATTTTATGTGTATGGGTGTCTAACTTGCATGTAAGTGCAGCATTTGCATGTCTGGGGATAGTAGAATCCAGAAGAGGGCATCAGATCTGGCTCCAGTTACACATGCTTGCAAGCTGCCATTCAGATGCTGAGAATCAAACCCAGATCCTTTGGAAGAGCAACCAATGCCCTTAACCATTGAGCTATCTCTCCAACCTTTGTGTTATCTTTAATGGTAACTTTCTTAAGTCCTCAGTTTCCAGGTAGCTGAGCTCTTTGCAGAATGGAGAACTAGCTGGGCATGGTAACATTTCCTGTTACTCAAGAGGCAGAGACACTATAGACCTCATAACTAGGTCTACACAGTGAGTGTCCTGGTTACATTGTCTCAACACCACCAAACCCAATGATGGAGTAAAATGGTGGGGAAAAGGTGGAAGATGGTTGTTGTTATTATAAAGTTGGCAGTCTTGTTTCTCTTCTTTTAACTTTAACTTTTGATGTGATATTTTATCTAAATGTCTGCCTCCACTTCTAGTTCACTCTTTGAAGTAGAAACTTATGGTTTCTTTGAAAAGTCAGGTGTGTCGGATGATGTTTTGCTAAAGCCAACACATGAGGGAACTTTTCTCTGAACCAGACACAGGTGAAAGGATGTTTTGCTAAAGCAAGCATGTGAAAGGACATGTGATGAAGGATTCTTCACTAAGGACACATATGTATTGGTTTGCCTTACGTTGCTAAGCTGAGCTCCATTTGTTGTCACTCCATAGAGAGAAAAACTTCTGATGGTGTTCTGGCAGCTTCTTGCCACTTCTGCAGACTTGGCCAATTGGCAGAGTAATGTCAGCTGATACAGACTCATGTGGAGTTTTGCTAAGACAGACTCACATGGTGAGGCAACACCCATGGTGGACATGTAAAGGAAGTACAAATAAATAAATAAAAGTAAGTATAAATAGGACTCAACAGACAGTGACAGGGCTTGCTTGCATAGCTAGCTTTGCAACACTTTTTGGTTTCACCTCTTCACTGAGACACACAGCCAAGAACTTCCCCTGAGAGAGGCACAGCCAAGAACTTCCCCTGGCATCTATGGAGATTCTGGTCGTTCCTGCTGACTCATGCCAAGTTTGCATGGCTGTTTCTGCTAGGTCATGCCACCACTGCTGATTTGTGTTTGGTACCCTGTCACTACTGAACTGGACTGCTGGCACATACGCAAAGTGTTTGTGAGTGGATTGAGCTGCCACTGCTGATTCCTGTGAACTAAACTGCTAATTTCCTGACAATGCAGATTGGATTTGCTCCAAAGAACAATTTCTAGACAGGTCCACTTCTACCGTATCCTAATAACCTTTCTTTTCTACTACCTCTGGTATGTGGTGGGCTAGAAGGGAGGTTGAAGAGTTTAAGAATCCACATTAAAAGTAGGTTTTGAAGAAATATAAACTACACTCTACATGTCACCTTGTGACATAGGCTATGGCACACAGCTGTTCTGTCAAGTGTGTCTAGATGTTGCTGTGAAGGTCATTTTCAGATGTGATTAACACTTAGCACAATAGATGCTAAGTAAACAAATTCTCCTCAGTTATGTGGAGAAGCCTCACCCAGTCAGCTACATGCTTCCAGAGAAAACACGGAGTTTCCCCAACAGGAAGAAACTGTGTGCCCTCGGGTTGCCTTCAGACATCAGTCAGCTTCTATTAGAACTCCCAGCGTGTTAGCCAGCTTTCATAGTTTAGACTTTGCTAACCTCTACAATAATATAAGCCAATGTCTCAAAGTCTTTATATAAATGATGTAAGGAAAGGATGGAAAATCGGGAGCTAAATAGTAGCTACATAAATAATGGAGAGATGGCAGATGAATAGATAGATAGATAGATAGATAGATAGATAGATAGATAGATAGATAGACATTTGTCTATATAGCTATAGATAAATGATTTTTATCATTTAACATATTTATGTTATATGTTAAATAACATATATGTGTATGTATATATAAATGATAGATAGATAGATAGATAGAGTGAATGAATAAGTGAGTTATGTATGCTTTGACTATGAAATGTCACCACAGACTCTACCCTGTCTAGATTTATGATTGTAGCTTGCAGAGCTCACAGATGGACAAGACTGATAACCACTTTTATCCTCTGGTAGTGTACACAGGCATCCAAGCTCTATGAAAGCTAACTTGTAGGACAGATTGATTTCTCCGTGACCTATCACTTACATATGTGATACCATCAACAACAGGGTTATACCATCAAATTCTAGAGGTAACCAAGAGCAGAGGTCCATAATATTGGGAGGGTCTATGGGACCCCACTGACCAACAACTTGAAAAGAGACAACCCATACCTGACATTTGGCTTCTTATTTGACAACCAACACTATCTGAGGGAGGTGTTGTCTATCTGTCACTAAGGCTAACTCTATTCAACACACACACACACACACACACACACACACACGGGGGTGGGGGGAGAAGCTTCTATAGCCTCCTTTCCTTAAAATCTACCTTACAATGTCCCCTTACTCTTTCCTGCCTTCTTCTATGTACTCCAATAAAAACACACATCTCTAAAAATTCAAAGCTAGTGTACACATATGAAGAGGAAGCTCCCATGTGTGCTGTTCATTTTCTTGGGTTTAAGCTACCTCATTCAGAATGATTGTTATTGCATAAGACTCAGGATACCCAAAATAAACCTGAACAGTAAAACAAACAAACAAACAAAAAGTGTCACCATTACTGACTTAAAGTTATACCATAAAACTGTAGACATAAAAAGAGCATGGTACTGGCATCCAAACAGACACATTGACTGATCAAATAGAATTGATAAAAAGACCAGATAAAAGCCATCATTCTTACAGCCACTTGATTTTTGACAAAGAGACCTAAAATACATGTTGGAGAAGAAGAGACAGCATCCTCAATGAGCAGTGCTGGTCCAACCAGACAGCTGCATTCAGATTAATGAAACCAGATTCTTATCTCTTACCCTGCACAAACCTCAACTCCAAATGGACCAAGGGCTTCAGCATTACTGGCAATCCCTATCTGGCAGAGGGCAGGGAAACTGTCACTAAGCTTACTGCCATTTCTGATGATGCAGAAGTATGTGCAGATCTGGGGAAAGCAGGTAGTGGCTGGAACCTAGGCTATCAGTGGAGGAGAATTTGAGGAAAGAAGAAAAAATAAACAGCTTGACCCAGTAAGAGTTTTGTCCATGAGCAGAACAGGCAGAGAGAAGGATGAGACTTCTCACGGAATAACTGGCATGTTGGGAGGCTCTGTCGCTGCATGGATTGGAGGCAGGAAGATGAGCTGGGAATCTGGTACCAGAAACAGCCTCTGAGAGCACATAACCCTGGCTAGGCTCAGAGAGGAGTCAGTCTTACCTTGGGTCTTCAGCCTCACCCTAAGCCAGATGAGCTAGAAAGGTGATGGTTACCACTACTGACAACTCTCAAAAACTATTGGCTTATGGCTTTGATGTCAAATGTAAACCTTCCTTTAGCAATGAATGACCAGCCAGGCCGGACAGAAGCCATCTGAGTCCTGGGATTCCTTTCTACAGCTCCTGCCCTGTCCTTTGCCCTGGCTCCTGGCTCCTTGCTCAAGAGTGAGCTCTTAATGGACTGTCCTATGGACAATCTTCATTCTTTTGCCTATTCTAGGCAGCTCAGAATAGTGCCCTTGCAGAGAATTCCAGACTCCCAGTGTTCAGGACAGTTACACTGACTTAGCCACAGCCAAGAACAGCTTACTAAATAACAAGTACCACACTTACGGAATTTCCCAATAGCGTTCACCTTACAGATGAACCTTGGATCCAAATAGTAATTGCAGGAAGAAGTTGAAACCACCAAAACTGGTATCCAAGAAGTCCAGATGTGCAAACACTCAAGGACACAGGCAGGGAGCAGGACAGCCTTCCTGGGAGCAAATCCGGGGCTTCTTTATAGAATTTAATTTCTTATCAATATTTTCAAAGAAGGAAATTTCACAAGAAAACCTTGATTTTTTCACTTTTTATATTAAAAAAAATAATACAAGGCAGGATTGCTGAACAGTGACAATACATCATATCTGAGGAGTGGCCAACCTTTACCAGTGGCTGACAAGTCCTCAACCATTCTCAGGACCTTCTGGACCTTGGTGCCCTGGCTCAGTTTGTCCCACCCCTTGACCAGCCTTCTATCAGGAACATTCAAAGAAATGTACAAGCCAAGAGGGGATGCGACCTGTAGGCAATGTTAAAAATGAACAGGAAGTATAAAATCTAAAGTGTATGAGGGACTGGGTTGCCCCCTCCTTTGGAGACAGCTGGGGAGGGGATGGGACTGGGGAGAGAAGAAAAGACACAGAGGGAAAAATTAGGTGGCAGCTACAGGGAAAACTTTAAGAACATAATGTATTATCATAAGAGGATTTTGTACAGTTCTGCAGTCTGGTATATGATGTAACCAGTTTCCATTTTATTAAAGAGAGATGCAAGAAGGGAGGGAGAAGGGAGAAATGAGGAGGGAGGAGGGAGGAGGGAGGAGGGAGGAGGGAGGAGGGAGGAGGGAGGAGGGAGGAGGGAAGAAGGACTTGCCTAACAACCCACGTTGCTCTTTAGTGCCCTGTGGCTATGTGGGCAATGCACATTTGTGTATGGGTTTGATCATGTGCTAGGATTTAAAACCCAGTACTGTCCATTTCTGTACCCTTCTCTTTACTCATATCACACCCAGACCTCATGCCCCTCAAGCAGCTCCTACCTGGCCCAGCACCCACCACCCAGCCGGCACTGGGCAGACAAGTTGACTGATCAACCAGTGCTGCCTTTTTGCCCACAGTTCATCTTCTCTGCTGGCCTCAGGATGACCCTGAGTTTTCATTCCAAGACCTATCTTTGAGCTCCCAGGCTGAGTGAGACAGCTAGAACAGGGTGTCCCCTTCATTGGAGCAGCCTGCTCTCTCCTTTGAATTCCATTCGACTTCACATCTTCATCCCTAAGATGAGGAAGACCAGGGAAACTCCTCTAGGGACTGTATAGTTCATCCCCCAACAGCAAACACCCCTTTCCACTCCTACCAAGGAGACCTGTGAGACTCAGAACTTCCTAACCTCTGGTACAGACTGGAGACGGGGAAGGGGGCTAAAAAAGTGGTGGATATTTAATGTTAGTCTCATGGACTAAACTATACTCCTCAGGCTTTCAGGGTCCCAACCTGACTGCTGCTTCTCCATGACCTTATACCCAACTTTGCCCCCACAGCAAACTGCCTCCAGAGACGCCAGCCACCAGCAAGAGCCAGTATGGGAATCCACTTCAAACAATCCCAGTGGCCAGCATGTGCACCATCTCTCCTTGATCCAGTTGAGAGAAGCAGCCTGCGTGCCCTCTCGTTCACATGCACCATTGATGCTGATTAAAGGTTTAAAAGAGGAAGGAAATCGGATAGGATTTGGGCAGAATCCGACCAAGTTTCCCAGCCCTAAGCCGTTAAGTCCTGACAAGCCCTTATTTTTGCCTTGATGTAGGAAGGGACCTAAGTTAGGAAATGTAAATGACAGAGCCCAGAGTGTTTGAGATGATTGTCAGATTTGTGTAAGATGTACTCTGCTCTTTAAAAAAGATCAACATCACACACACACACACACACATACACACATACACTCATACACACATACACGCATACATACTCACACACATACACACACATACTCACACACACATACTCACACACATACACACACATACACACATATACATACTCACACACATACACACACACACATACACACACATACACACACATACACACACATACACACACATACTCACACACATACACACACACATACACATACACACACACATACACAGACATACACACACATACTCACACACATACACACAAACACACACATACACACACATACACACACATACTCACACACACACACATAAACACACACATACACACACATACACACACACATACACACATACACATACACACACACATACACACACATACACACACATACACACACATACACACACATACTCACACACACATAAACACACACATACACACACATACTCACACATACACACATACACACATACACACACATACACACACATACACACACATACACACACATACTCACACACACATAAACACACACATACACACACATACACACACATACTCACATACTCACACACATACACACACATACACACACACATACACACACATACACACACATACTCACACACATACACACATACACACACATACTCACACACATACACACATACACACATACACACATACACACACATACACACACACAAACACACACATACTCACACACATACACACATACTCACACACATACACACACATACACACACATACTCACGCACATACACACATACACACACATACACACACATACTCACACACATACTCACACACATACACACATACACACACATACACACACACATACACACATACACACATATACTCACACACATACTCACACACATATACACACACACCGATTTTCAGCTACTCTAGCACATACCCATCATCAACAAACTCACTTTACAATGAGAATCATAGGCAGGCAGGTGCTGGTAGAGCTTCACACTGGGGCAGGTGAATGGAACATTCCGGAACTTTCCAGAAGTCTCAGAGGAAGTATGACTCTACCATGTAAACCTAGAAGGTCTTCCTGGAACATGACCTCTACTCAAAGACTGACACGGAGAAGAGGCCATGGCAAGGAGGCAAGAGAAATATTTTCTGTACAGTATCAAAATGGAATCCTTAGGAGGAAAGAATGAGATACAGCTTCCTGTGAGTTGCAAGGGAAAAAAAACAAAACAAAACAAAAGAGACTAAACCTGTGAGCACTGCTGCCTTACGCCCCTAGATCCAAAGGGCACAACATCACAGAATTCAAGTCTATATTGCAGAAGTTTGTCTCTAACACCTGCCTTCCTTTGTCTTACGACAGAAGAGTGAGGTGAACGAGAATCAGCCCATTTAGGGAAGACACTGATAAAAGCAGACATGTTGCTGCCGCACTGCTGGTGTCTGTTCAGCTTAGCTGAGTAGGTCTGGGAAGAAAATATAGCCATTTCCCTAAAACCTCACAAAGGAAGGAAAGAAACCTCACAGAGAAAGAAAGTCTTTAGAGATTCCTGAGAAGAAAGGCTATTTCTGAAACAAAGTTTGATTAGAAATTTTAAGAAGCTGGAGGTAGTTTTGAAACCTGTGCAGGTGGTCAGATAACTCCAGAACTTAATCAGGCTTAGCAAGGTGCTGATAGAAATGCAAATGGAGGCCCTGGATGGCTGGGTCAGCCAAGAAAAACCTAGAGGCAGAATCAATTTCTTCTCTGAGATTAAAACTACAGCTTCCCCAGGTTGGAGGCTGCTGAATAAAGTCAAGGGCTCCAGAAGTTCTCGGAAAATGACAGGTCAGTTTTCACTGAGTGGTCCAGAGGTAACTTCGGATTCCTGTTTCTACCCACTTCTCCCATGATGGCTTTAGCAATCACTTTTTGATTGCACCATGGTGATTCCAGCAAGCCAAGCTTCTCTCGGGTAAGCTGAAATTCCAAAAGCCTGCAGAAACCACCCATCCACCACAGTGACGCCTGTTGCCATGATCGAGTGTGACCAGAGGATGATCACACAGGGCTCAGCCTCCATGGTCCTCATTCAGCCTGGAATGCACTAGGAGATGAGAAGGGCTCTCTTCGAAGTCTGGTACATGGCACTGGAGCCTGGGAAGATGGGTTTCAGTGTCTGCCATACAGGCATGAGAACCCAAATTCAGATCCCTAGCACATATACACATACATATATATCATATACATATACATCATATACATCTGCATCATATACATCATATACATATACATCATATACACATACATCATATACATCATATACATACACATATATATACATCCTATACATATACATCCTACACATATACATCCTACACATATACATCATATACATATACATCATATACATATACATCATATACACATACATCATATACATACACATATATATACATCCTATACATATACATCCTATACATATACATCCTACACATATACATCATATACATACACATCATATACATCATATACGTATACATCATATACGTATACATCATATACACATACATCATATACATCATATACATACACATATATATACATCCTATACATATACATCCTACACATATACATCCTACACATATACATCATATACATACACATCATATACATCATATACGTATACATCATATACATATACATCATATACATATACACATACATATACATGAATAGAGTTTATTTAGGGCATGGGGAGGGGAGTTGAGGGAGTAGAGACAGAAAGTCAGGAAGAGAGAGAAGAAGGAGGAGGAGGAAGAGAAGGAGCAGGAAGATATGAGCATATGGAGAGAGAAAGGGGAGGGGAATGGGAAGAGAAGGGACAGAGAGAGAAGAGAGTAAGAGTAAGGAGGGGGCAACAGCCCCTTTTATACTGAATCAGGCATACCTGGCTGTTACCAGGTAACTGTGGGCGGAGCCTATGAGGAATGCTAACCTATAGGATGATCCCTGGGGTTCACTGGCTAGCCGATAAATTAATGGGCTCCAGGTTCAGACGGAGACACTGTCTCAAAAGGATAAAGTGTGAACAGTCATTGAGAAAGACACCCAGTGTTGACCTCTGACCTGTATGCACACTTCCATGCACATGTGAGCACATGGACACATTCCCACGCAGACATTCACACAGGCTCCTGGAGTTCACCCTCTCTGTTGGGGTCCTAATTCTCACTAGCTGAGTTATCTTGGACAGCTTATTTCATACCTCTGAATCTTGGGTTTCCCATCTGTAAAATGGTCAGAAATGTGGGAACCAATGAGCTTGCTGAGAAAGCTGAGACAGACCAGGAAAGCATTTGGTGTGGTCTGGAGCACAATAAATCTTTAGCAAACAGTAGGAGCTCTTAATACTGCTGCCAGTTAGAGGTGTGTGACCGACCCAAGGTGGTCATTCTCAATCTGTGGTGTTCAAGCTCTGACCTTATACACATAAAGCATTAACCAGGAAGCATTGAGTGGTGGTGTCTGATCAATACATCAGCTAGACTTCTTCATTCCACCCCTCTCAGGTTGCTGGTAACCTCACGTTTCCTAAATTCTCACTCAGGAAAAGATTCTCACTGTCATCCTGGGTCTAGGGTAAGGAAAGCTCCTCAGTCAGCAAGGACTCAAATTCAAGACCCACAAGAATCAATGTGATGGTTGATTTTGGTTGTCAACTGTATTGGATCTAGAATCAACTAAGAGATATGTCTCTGAACTTACCTGTAAAGGCATTTCAGGGAAGTATTAACAGAGGCAGAAAACCCTCCCTAGAGACAGTGGCACCTGTCAGTCTGGAAATAAGGCAGACCTAGCAAAAAGATGTTGTTCTTTGCCTGCCTGCCATTATCTTGTGCTGATAAGGACACCTACTCTGCTGCTGCCACTGATGCATCCATATGGCATTGAAATACAACTTTCTCAGCTTTTCAGCATGGGCTGGAGACCAGAGGCACCTCCAGAAATCTCCGAACATTCAGACCAGGTTGAGACTGCTGAGGTGTCTAGCCTCATGGATCAAGCAGCTTCTGGAGCCTCAGCTACTCCAGTGTGCAGCCTGTGTTAGATTCTTCAATGCGTATCACGTAAGACAATCTAATGAATCCCTTCTGTAATAAGTATCCATTCTATCAGTTGCTCCTCTAGAGAATCTTGAGAATTAGCGTACACACTTGTACATCTAACTGAGTGTGTGCAAAACCCACTGGATTAGATAGGAAGCATCCCCATAAAGGCTCACGTGTTAAAGGGTTTGTTGCTGCTTGATGAGCCTTGGATCATATGATGTGACTGGATCACATGGCCTCACCGATAGAGATTAATCTACTGACAGTATTAATCTAATACTTTTATTACACGACCAGGAAGTGGTGGAAAGTTCCAGGAGTAGAGCTAGCTGGAGGAAACAGGTCACTGGAAACATCCCTTTAGGAGCACAGCTTGTATCTGACTCCTTCCCATCTGCCTCTCTGCTTATAAACTGCTTTTCAACAAACAGGCTCTTGCTGGTATATCCTGTCTTGCCACAGGGCCGCAGCCACCTTTGCTTCTGTTGGTCACCTGCTGAGTGGCCTTAGAAGAGGCATTTCACTCCTTTGCTCCTTCTTTGTCTGAATATGAAAACAACAGTCTTCCGTGTGGCTCTGAGAACTGAAGAAGATAATGACTGTAAAGTGGCTAATGTGGTACCTGTCACTCAGTGTCATCGTTGCTGAACACTGGCGTGGCGATCCTGGTGTCACCTTCTCCATGAACATCCCCACAAAATGTCAGAAGAGGTTTTATTCCCAGGCTACCGTTATACAACACACATACCTCAATCACAGGTAAATCTTACCCCCGTGCTTTAGAATTGTTGCTCTTTTTCCCAGTGAGCTCCCTGAAGCTCAGGACTGTTTGTCTCCTCTGGCTTCAGACACATGGTAGCTACCAAATCCTACCACACACAAGGACCAATGTGTATACACTGATAAATTTAACAAACATTTATTCAGTGCTAACCACATTCAGGCCTCCTGTTTGGAGCTGGGGCTAGAGCATAGATTGAAATAAATGTGGCCCATTCCCTGTGGCATTAGCAATCTCCCAGAGGAGGCGGACAATTAGAATCAATTACAGTAAAGTAGCAAAGAGTGTTGAGGGAGCTGGAGGGAGATTCTGGAGCATCAGAGGTGAAGCCAACATCTGGGAACTCATAGGGTTGGGGACATCAAAGCCAAGTGGTGAATTCGGGATCTCTTGAGCTTGCTCCGGAATCTGACTTGTCCCACAGGTGATGGAGGAACACTGAATGTGTTTAGTACAAAAGGAAGAAATTCCAACTCCACAGGTGTAGCAAAACAAAAAAACAAACAAAAAATAAACAGTTCTGGCAATAGAAAACAGAGACATTGCTGACATAAGGAAGACACAGAATTCAGGTCTCAGACCAAGTCACTGGCATCTGACCTTGCTATCTTGGCAGCTCAGCGTTCTCTCCTCCTAGAGTCTGTTTTTTTCCTCAGGGACACATGCTAGCCATACCTGCTCCTGCCACATAGCCACCCACATGGAAGCCATACCTGCTCCTGCCACATATCCACCCACATGGAAGCCATACCTGCTCCTGCCACATAGCCACCCACATGGAACCCATACCTGCTCCTGCCACATAGCCACCCACATGAAAGCCATACCTGCTCCTGCCACATAGCTACCCACACAGAAGCCATACTTGCTCCTGCCACATAGCCACCCACATGGAAGCCATACTTGCTCCTGGCACATAGCCACCCACATGAAAGCCATACCTGCTCCTGCCACATAGCCACCCACATGGAAGCCATACTTGCTCCTGGCACATAGTTGCTCAGGTTCAAAACCATCAACTACTTTCTTGGGTAGTCCAAACTGAATCCTCAAGCCTGGCTTAACTTGATGTCTCATCCACTAAGAGACCAAGAGAGTGGTAATGAGGTGATTCATATAAGTGAGGTAATACAATACACCTCACCCCTCCAAAATTGGGGTGAAACTGGAGCTGAAGAGAGTATTCTTCCTAAAGGAAAAAATAAATCTGATGCCAAATGACAGCTCATGCTGGTGAGGAAGGGGAGCAAGGGGAACACTTATCCATCGCTGTTGGGAGTGCAAACCTGTACAGCCATTGTGGAAATCGTGGGGTGGTTCCTCAGAAAGATGAAGATCTACTTCAAGATCCAGCTATACTACTCTTGGATATACCCAAAGGATGCTCCATCCTACCACAAGGACATATGCTCAACCATGTTCATCTATACCCTGTTTATAATAGCCAGAAACTAGAAACGACCTCGATGTCTATCAACAAATGAATAGACAAAGAAAACATAGTACATTTACACAATGAAATATTACTCAGCCATTGAAGAAAAGTGAAATCATGAAATCTGTAGGTAAATAGAACTTAAAAAAAAATTATCCTGAGTGAGCTAACTCAGACCCAGAAAGATACACACAGCATGTATTCATTTATATGTGGGTGTTAGCTGTTAAGCCATTGACGTGGAAACTGCAAGTCTATGTAACTCACTAAACCCAGAGAAGTCAGTCTGGTGCCTTCCTGGAGCCTTCATCCCTGTGGACAGGTTAGTATTCATGGTACTGGGTGGTATTCTGCACACTACCAAAGAAGAAATGTAAACACCAACCCAGCCACTCACTTCTTGATCTACAAGAGTGACTTGCCTACAAGATAATGCTGGTACAGCAATGGCACAGGCTTGTGGGAGTGCCCAACCAAGATCTGGAGTTAAGGACCACTCGATGAGATGGAAGACATATCCACTACTGCTCAGGTGGCCAAGAACCTGAGACTAATCAGGCCAACGACCTAAGGGAAAACCAAATACTACCATTCTGCTAAAGGAATATAGCAATTAAATATCTCCTAATGACATTCTGCTATACTCAGAGACCAATGCTTTGCTCAGCCATCATCAGAGAAGCTGCCCCTGCAGCAGATGGGAATGAACACAGATACCCACAGCAGGGAAATCCTCAGAGTGAGAGACCTTGGAAATTCGACCCCACAAAGGAATGTCTCCATCAAATCCCTGTAGTTGGGGCTCAGAGAACTCTGCAGAAGACGAGGCAGAAAGAATGTAAGAGCCAGTGGGAATGAGGACACGAAGGAATCAGGGTCTTCTAAATGCAACTGGGCTGGACACACATGAACCCACAGAGACTGGGGCAGCAGAGGATCAGCACAGGCCTGCACTCAATGGGGTCCTGGAGCTGAGAGGTGAAGGGGACCCATGACCCATCACCAACCCAGATGCTACCTCCAATTGATAACCACTTGCAGATAAATAATTAGTTTTCTCTAAGGGAGGTCTCACTGGGGAAACAAACCACTAGACCATAAAACAAGCTCAATGGCATTTTGGGAGGTTCTTTGTCTCATAATGTTAATACGGCTTTCCGTCTGTGGATTCTGTGGGTTATCCCTGCGTGTGAATGTGTATGTCTCTGTGTCTGTATTTCTTTGTGTCATATTCCAATTGGTTTGTTTTTTATTCTTCTTACTGTATCATAGTTTATTATTGTTCCTTAGATGCCTGTTTGTTTTCTAACAAGAGACAGAAAGGGTGCAGATCCAGATTGTGGGGTAGATGGGAAAGAACTGGGAAGAGTGGGGGGAAGGGAAAACCACAATCAGAATGTATTATTGTATGAAAAAAAAACGTATTTTCCATAAAAGGAAAAAATAAATTTAATACCATTCAAAAATAAATAGATTTTTATCTATTTATTTTAGGAAACAAAAACCTAAAGCCTAGATCTGGGGATATAGCTCAGGGTGGGGTCACTCACGTACCTAGCATGTGTGAGGCCTAGATTCAATTCCCAGTACTACAGATGATGATGGTGGTGGTGGTGATGAGATGATGATGATGGTGGTAGTAGTGGTGATGGTGACGATGGTGGTGGTGGTGGTGGTGGTGATGATACAAAACCAAAATACTATCTTGCAAGGAATGATTTTTATGGTTAGATTTGCAAATTTATAAAAGCCATCCAAGAATCTAACACTGCACAGCAAGTTGTGGGACATTTCTGGGAGCTACTGCAGGCAGGAAGAAGAGTAAGCAGTGAGGAAGAGGGTGTTTTCTTAGAGGTCAAGTCCAGAAGGAAAACCAAAGTCTGGTGAGGAAGCTGGAGGCTGCTTGCTTGAGACAGGGGCTGTGAGCTCGCTAGGGTTCATGTTCTCTGTGCCACTGAAGTGCGCTGGATGCTTTAACCATGGCTCACCTTCAGCATCACTTCCCCCATTGTTCATACGGAAATCTGAAGATAAAGGCACAAAAAATGTACAGGCTACTCTAACGTACAGGCTACTCTAACGTGCAGGCTACTCTAACGTGCAGGCTACTCTAACGTACAGGCTACTCTAACGTGCAGGCTACTCTAACGTACAGGCTACTCTAACGTATAGGCTACTCTAACGTACAGGCTACTCTAACGTACAGGCTACTCTAATGTACAGGCTACTCTAACGTACAGGTTACTCTAATGTACAGGTTATTCTAATGTTCAGTTTATTCTAATTAAAGGTTATTCTAATGTCCAGTTTATTCTAACGTACAAGTTATTCTAATGTACATGTTATTCTAATGTACAGTTATTCAAATTGATATTTGTCTCTCCATTTGAGAAAACTTTGAGTTCAGAGGAGCTAAACCACCTGCTCCATGTTTCCTGACAGGCCACTTGTAGAACATAGGACTTCTGGCTTCTGACTTGAAGGTTGAGCCTGTCTGTTCCTTGAGTGCTCAAGGCCTCCTGCTGTGGGGCTCTCACTAGCTGCCCTGCCTAACTGGAGACTCATGCTCGGACAATCCTATTCTGGTTAACTTCGTTAGTGTTACGTTTTTCTCTAGGCCTTACACACTATATAGGCATGCCCATAGACCTAAGAAGTCTGCCATAATAATCACACTTTCAGTGGTCTAACCTTTAACCTAGGCAAGTTCTTTAAGGTGCAAAGATTCACTCTGGGAGAATCAAACACTTAAGCAAAGCCAAGTTTCATTAGTCCTTAAATCCTGGGAAGGGCCAGGATCTGGGCACAGACGGACATGTGTTTGTGTATGTGTGCAGGGAGTGTTTTGTTTGGAAGGAGCAGGGCTATTCAAAGCCATATTCCAAGGCAGAATGAAGATCTTCGATCTCTATTCCCAGTTTCCCTACCTGTGGGATGCTGAAGTACCATACCAGCTTTCAAGGCGGATGGTTAGTTACTGTGTGCAAATGTTATGTCGATTCTGGAATGTTCCCACGTGTGCTCTTGTGGATTAATGAACTCCTGATATTGGGATCCTAATAACTTTTCATAAATATGCATGGTCAGCTTATTAAAGTGTCACATGGGGTGATTATCAGCTGTCTGAGCGATATTCATTGGGGGGGGGGAGTATTTACTTGCATGTGAAATGGAACCTGAGTTTGTTTTGTGAAATACATGGTCTCCCAGCAAGCCTAGAGCAATTACCAGCCTGAATTAAAGGGACCCAGATGGCAGGGATCTGGGAGAGAGGGATGTCTGGTGGGTTATGTGGAGCCTCAACCAGCTTCAGGATGTGTGAAGTGTTTGCTTAGATTTGGTTTCAATTAAAAAAACCAAAAATCACAAGACCCTTCTATACGTAGAGCATTAGACAAAGAGTACTACCTTGGAGGCCAAAGTGAATCTCAGCTCCTGCGCTTTGAGACCTTGGGTAGGTTACCCAAGTTCTGTCTACTTCAGTGGGCTCATCTAGAAAATGAAGTAATGTCTACATCCTAAGGTTGTCAGGAGGCTTGAATGACATACATAAATCATAAGTGCATAAAACCATAAATATATAATATTTACCTCCTAAAGATATTAAAGGCTTGAATAACATGCAGAGCACCTAGCACAAAGCCTGGGGCTTCTTAGGCCTTGAGACAGTTCCTCCTCATACACAAGTCCCACCCTCCTGGATGGATGGAAGATGCCCCACTCTCTGACAGTGCATGAAACGGTGGGAAAGACACCATGTAATTAGTAGGAAATCAAGGTTAGATCCAAATCTTCAAAGAACTGGACCTGACTCACCGCAGTGGGTGTGGGTTGTGTAGCTATTTCCTTCAGGCTGAGCACGGCCGTTGCCATCTTGAATCTGAGCAGCCATGCTCATGAACATAAGTCCCTCACAAGATGGAGCCTATTTGTACTCCCTCATGAAGTGAGTGGCGAAGCTCTCAAAGGCTCATTGAGCTCACAGGACTTTCAGGGTCAGGAGCTCACAGGCTGTCACAAGAACTTGACCAGGCTCCTTTGCTATCCTTCCTGAGATTAAAAATGCAGAAGCCCTTTTCTCTCAGCACTGAGCCAACTCCCTGGAGACTTCCAAGGCTTCCCTCCTATCCGTGCATCTATAATAGCTCTGAGGACGATGCAACGATAAATATGTTCTAACTTATGAACTGTAAATCAAAATGTTCCAACTGAGCAGATGCACAAAGGATCCCAAGCCACACATCCTGCTCAAGGAAGATACTGGAGATGAAGAGAAAGGTCTCTATCTAACGAGGAACCTAAACCAGTCTCTCTGCTGAGGACCACAGGCCTACGAGAAGGATGTGCCAATTTGAAGAGGAAAAAACAGCAGAGATAGTGATGCCCTGAGACGCCCATGACGAAGCAGAAAATGCCCCACTTTTACAAATTGAACGTGGGGAATGGGTGTTGGGAGCCACTGCAAGCAGGCAGACAGGTGAGTGGCCATCCGGTAAGGGCAAGATGGCTGCCGGAAAGCAGGAAGATGGAAGAAAGAAGTACTGAAGACTTCTTCTTATGTGTGTGAAGTACACATGGAAAAAGAAGAGTATCCAATAACAGTGACTGGTTGGAGTAAGGCCCCAAACATCAAAGGTTGCCAGCAAACACCAGAAGTTGTAAGATCCATGAAAGAATCTGCAAGTCTCTAAGGGAAAATGGCCCCACTGATGCCACCCTTCCACACTTGTATGTTCTAGAACTATGAGACATACATTTCTTCCATTTAGACTACTTATCTTCTCATGGCAGCCTCAAGACATGGATGGGTAACTTTAACTTTTTTCAAAGTCTACTTTTAATGATGGTTGTGTAGAGTGAAAAATTATAAAGGCCATCTTATGAAATATGTGTGAATTTTTCGCCTTAGACCTTAGGCAGAAAAGCACCTGCCAGCAGGTTTGGGTCCATCTAATTAGTTACAGAGGAGGGGGAGTTACAGGACAAAGGCCTGTTAAGAACATCCCAGAAACTGACTGGCCAAGGGAGGAACTACACCCTGCCCCCATGGTACTGCCTACTAGTGTTCAAAAAAGGTAAAACAACCAATCCTGTGCACCCGCGCGAAAGTTCGCTTTTTCCCCACCCCATCCATATACAAGTGCTATGCCCCTGAGCCACGAGGTCAGTCCCTCTATCCCCTATGTGAGATATGGGGATATGGGCTGGCCCAGAGCTCTAATTTAATAAACCACCTCATGTGCTTTACAGCAAGATGGTCTCTCGTGTGTCCTTTGGGTGCGTGCTATCCTGTGACTTAAGTAGACCCCCTTTCTGGGGAGTCCCGGACCTTTCAGTTGTTAAACGCTTTAACCTTCCTTGTTACCCTCCACCCACCAGAGGTAGTGGGAAAGAAAGGATATAGGGGAAGTGAGCCTGGTTAGAAAGGTTCTTTGGAGCAAATCTGTGTTCAATTCACAGGTCAGCAGCAGCAGCTTGATCTACTCACAAACACTTCACAGATACACCAGCAGCCCACTCTCATAGAGTCTGGACATCAAACAGGAATCAGCAGCTGTGGCACTACCTAGCAGAGATAGCCAGGCCTCAGCCTCAGCTCAGAGTCAGCAGGAGGGACCCAGAGGGAGGGAGAAATGCCAGAAGTTCTCAACTGTGCCTCTCTCAGCAAATCAAAGATCAGAGAAGACTAGCGAGTGTTGCACAGCTAGCTGTACCAGCAAGCCAAGCTCAGCCTCCATCACTGTCCATCGAGTCATATTTATATGCTCCAAACATCATGTGTCCTCCATGAATCTTGCATCACCACCACGTGTCTTGCCTCAGCATATGCATCGTATCAGCTGACATCACTCTGCCAATCAGCCGAGTCCTCGGAAGCGGCAAGAAACCGCAGCACACCACCAGAAGTTTTTTGGTGCATTTCTATGGAGTCCCAACAAATGCAGTTCACCTACGCAGTGTAAGGCGGACCAATACATACATGTCATTAGTGAAAAATCCTTCATTACGTGTCCTTTCATGAGCTTGCTTTAGCAGGACAGTCTTTCTCTTATGTCTGCTTCAATGAAATGTTCCTTCACAAGTCTGCCATAGCCTTTCACCTGTGTCCACTTCAGAAAAACACTCCTTCATGTGTTTGCCCCAGCAAAACACCATCCAACACAACTGATTTTCCAAAGAACCCTCAAGTTTCCACTTCAAACATGCGTCTGTCTCTGCTCGTCTTCCTGGAATAGGAGCTGAGCTAGAGGAACAGTGACAAGAGACATTCTAGCCTGGGAGAAGTTTTGGTTGGAATCTTCTGAAGAAGATGTTAGATATCCAGGAACTCGTTGGTTGTGAGGTTACGATGGTAAATTTTACGAGTCAGCAGAACACAGAAGGGATGCTCACAGAACTGGTGAAACTTAATTGCTCCGTATACCTTTGAGGACGTTTCTCAGAGATAGCAGGATCAAATCTGCATGATGAATAAAGACTATATGCCCTCACCAATAAGGTTAGCATCCATCAATCCACAGAGGGCTCCAACAACAGGAGGGTGGAAGAGATGTGCATTTTCTCTCTCTGCCTGAGCTGTGTCAATCATTCTCTCCTGTCCCCATTGCTGTTATTGAACTTTGAACTGAGACTGCAAATCTTGTTCCTCTTGCGTCTTAGGCCTTCAGATCTGAATTTGGCTTGTGCCCCTGGCTCGAATAGCAAACACTCAAAGCTAGAACAGCTTCCTACAGCCAGCGGGGTATAGGACTTCCCCATCCATCTCTACACAAACCAATTGGAAAGAATAAATATCTCTACCAGGCTTGGGAGATAGCTCAATGGGTAGACTGCATGCCACACAGGCACTGAGTCCACATCCCCAGTATTCATGCAAAGTGGGGGCAGCATGTGTCTATAATTCTAGTACTGAAAAGCAGAGGCAGGGGGATCTCAGGGTCTCTTTGGCCAACCAATCTAGCAAGTCCCCGAGCCCCAGGCTCAGTAAGAGACTCCATCTCAGACAATACAATGAATAGAAATAGTGGAAGACATCTGATGCTGACCTCTGGCCTACATACACACGCACGCACGCACTCGTGCGCGCGTGTACACACACACATACACACAAACAAATCTCTGTACACACATGTGTGTATCTGTGTCAATAGTCAGTTCTGATTCTTTGGAGAACCCTGACTTACATGGGAAAATATGAACATCATCTCTTCTGCAGTAGAGAACCACCAGGAGGTTCTCCTAAGGCAGGCCTGCTCAGTCCTAACCCTGCCTGTGCCTGTGGAACCAAGAAGGCTCCTCTACATTAGAGACCTAGAGAGATGAGAGTTGACTCCCCCTTTGCCATTCAACAGCCAGCATTGCAAACTTCTGGAAAATAGAGGAGCCCCAGGGAAATCTAATAACAGCCCTACTTAAGAGCACACGACAATTATTACCTCCAACTGTGAGGGAGGCTGAGTAATTAAAAAGGGCTCTTTATTTTGATTAAAAAGATTACTTTTAGTGTTTCTGAATCTTTAGTGAAAGCCTAGAACTCTATTTTTAGACTGAAAACAAGATCTGTGGCCAGGGGCAGGGGTGTAATTTAAAACAGGGGATGATTATTAGTAACCTAAAAAATGAGCACACGCCCCTGGTGGCCCCCAACTTGAACCATCCTCACCCCATGGCTTTCAGGATACACAGGATTACGGCAGTCCCCATCCCGCTGCCTGGATTAATAGGAGGCCCAAATTAATTGGTTTTAATCACTATAAATTTCCTTCCCAATAAAATTTCAAGAATTTCCAATCATGCTGATTTATATGTGTAATTAGAAATCCATTCACAGATGTCATACTGCTAGGTGGTGGGTAGTGTAAGCCCCAGCTCAGCCCCAGCTTAAGACCTGAGCACTGAAAAGTGATCCCCAGGAACTTGGCAGAAAGTAGGGGCAGGGAACATACCCTCCCTCTGGAAACTTGTCCCTGCCCAGGGTCACATAGAGGTTGCTGGCCAGGAATGAAACACTAGTTTTGTCACTCTAAATTCCAGTCCTTCCTCTGTTGCAGAAGCCCAGACCCCTAGGTAAGTGAGGTCAAAGGCTAAGATGAACACAGCACTGCCTCCAGCTTCCCTTTGATCCAAAGGTACAATGAACGCGACTATGGAAGGTTGGAACAGTGACCAGGACATTGGCCTGCCAGCTTTCCACTCTCAAAAGGCAGATCAGACACTCAGTGATGGCCCACACCCTTGGTTAGCCAAGTCCTGGCTGTCACATTCATGCTGGCTGCACGTGAGCTCCTGATCGATCTCCTTCAGTGCTATACCTATTCTGCAAATGGCCCAGTATCACAAAGGGAACCAGTAGAAGAATGAATGAATGAATGAATGAATGAATGAATGAATGAAAAAATAAACGGACAGCAGCCAGAGAATCCATCCTCTCCCCACAGTGACAAATGCAGGCAGGAAACTCTGAGTGAACTAGAGGTAAGAGTTTTACGCCTGAACCTTTCTGATAACAAGACTGGGCTTGTAGAAAGAAGACTCTAAGACCCACCGTGTGGGTAGCAGTTATCACAAGCCTTCGGGCCTGTAAGAGGAACAGGTAAAGCATAAAATCACGGTGAAAAAAAATGAATCTCATGTCAGGCAGCAAAGGTGGATGCCCTGTAGGGGCCAGAGGCCCATGAGAAGCAGCCAAAGTGAGAAATGCAGGTGAGAGGAAGCCTCTGGTGGGTACCAGCCATAAGCAGAGCTCTATTCTGAGCCCAGAGCTCTCTGAGCTGGCTTCTCCAGCCTTTAACCTTGGACCTTACTTAATGGGCTAGAGAGGATACAGTCAGGGCAGCTGCTCTGAGCCCTGTGGCCCTGGGTGAGGTTCCTGGCTTTGCCTGTCTCAGGAACTCGTGCCACCATCTTCTGTCACCTCAGGATCTCCTCCACAGGGAATATCATGGGGTCGGAGTTACAACATCAGCAGAGGGGGGAGGGGACAGGAGCATTCGCTAAGGGTCTACCATGTTCTGTGTCTTCTGTGTGCAACACCTTCCCTGTAATCCTGGGGAAGAAATAGGAGCTTCGAGTAAGCTATGCTTGAAATCGCTTGTCCATGGCCACGTACAGTTGATTCCTGGGAGTCTGCTCATCAGGTTAATATGGACTTAGGTCCCAGGATAAGGGGCAATGGAGGGTTAAATTTTGAGGGAATTATTAGAGGAGAGCTTAGTGGGGAGAAGACAGGCCTGTGTTGAAGGAGAATCTGGAGGGCAGTCAACCCCAGAAAAGCAGAGCCAGTTTGTGAAGTCGGTAAGTGCATGCCAGACATTCTTCATGTATCCCATGGCCACTTGACTTTTTTAGAAGATGTGAAAGTAAAAGCCAGAGATTTGATGGAAAGCAGAGAACAGGGGGAGAGGAGAAAAGAGAGAGAGAGAGAGAGAGAGAGAGAGAGAGAGAGAGAGAGAATCCCCTTCCTGACCCCTCAGGTTTTTTAATCACCTAAGGAATGAAGCACAAAAGCCAGTCAAAGAGAGGCCATGGGAACAGCTATGCTGCAGAAGTTATCTGGAAACTGGTGCTTTAGATCCCCAAGCCTGGATCCCTGACCTAGACACAGGGTCTGTCATATCTGGTGTATACCTCACTGCAGGTGGACCATCCATCACACATGGAGATGTAACTTGGACTGTACTCCAGACTGGCGGCACTCCTTATGGACCCAGGTGTCAGCTTTAAGATCAACTACAAGGTGGATAACTTGTTGGCCAATGGGAAGAGGGTGTTGGTGGAAAAAAAAAAAAAAAACCGAGACCTCACTTTCTACCTGGACGAAAGCTGCCCAGCTGGGTTCTCCACGGAACAGTAGTTCTGCAATAAGCTTCCTGATGAGCAAAGACGGACATATTCAGAACTGTTTCCAACAGCACCCTTTCTCACAAGTGGTTGGTGCGTTTGCCTGTGCAGTCCACCTCCTTCAGAGAGAGATCATCTTTGCTGCAGCCTAATCCTTTAATGGGCCTGAAAGCCTCTGTTTTGGTCTAAAACACACCCCTGGCCCCAAGTGGGGGCTAGGTGGATAGGTCTTAATGGGGATTAGTGTCTGCCAGGCAGTGCCAGCACGGGGTCCTAAGAGGAGATTTCAGAGGTTGGGCACTGTTTAAGGGCTTAAATGTTTGATAATGCAGCTCCATTGCATGGCGGGGCCTCGGCAGCAACATACCAGCCGATGCTGCAAGATTTGATTTGAGTAGTTTAAAAATATCCAAGTAGTCTGCAAGGCTAATGGCAGACTCATTAGGATATCAATAATCGTTCGGCATTTCTGAAAACCTTTTAATGCTCTGGGACAGGGAGCAGCAGAGCGAAGGAGAGAAGAAGGTCATCTGGGAACTTGTGGGGTCAGTTAAACAAGTAAAGACAATAAATGAACCCAGGGGCTGTCAAGGCCAGATTTGTTCTCGGCTACCACCCACACACACAGCCTGGCTCAGCCAGGAGCTTTCATGTAGCCGGTCAGGGTGTAGGGAAGTTTTAACAAAATGTCTGCATCCCCTAATCTGTGCCTTATAGCAGCTGACCTTTGTGCTACACCAGCCTCCCTCTGGGCAAGCCATTCTCCCCAGCCTGTGTTACGCATCCCCTCTCCCCTGGCTCAGCAGATTACAGGGGAGCTGTGGTCCACAAAGCTGATTTCCCATCCACCTTTCAGCTAAGTCCTCGGAGCATACCACTTTGTGGTGTTAGCCAGGCCTTGGCAGTGCCAGCACAAAGGTGGGAGCTCCTGGGGAGTAGCTCCTGTCGCAGTCAGTGAGTTTGAGGTGCCGGATGGATGTCTGAGCTTGAGATGACACTGTCAATCTCCTCATCCCTGATTTGACCCACAGATCTTGTGAGCGCTGGGCAAAGATCTAGGTCTTTGTCCGTGTATACAAAAGCCCACCCGTGTGTCCTTAGGAGTACGTGGCACGACTGTGCAAGGCACTTTTAGAAGTGCTAACAGAGTGCCAAGGGCCCAATCCTGCTTAGGCTCCAAACTGCTAGCTTTGTTCCACTGCTGCTGCAAGGCCAATAGAGTAACGGGGAGTTGGCGTAGGGATTTCTCCTGGCCTCTAGAGGGACCCTACGAAAAGGCCCAGCCTGGGGACCATCAGTTTTGTGCTAAGTCCCAAGACACCTGGGAAGAGACTTCTGGCAGAAAATGAAAGACAACTGAGCCTATCCAGAGGTCTACATTGGAGATACCAATTCCAGGGTCCTCAGTACTTTGCTGTGAGTTGACGCGCGGGGTTGGCTGGGTACCGTAGGAAGACACATAGCAGCAGAAGGGGGAGGAGTTTAATATGGAGCACTCCACAATGGGCTAAGACCACCTAGGAGAAGCAAGGCTTCCTAGAATGGCGTCTGATCATGTGGATCCAGAGTAGAGCAAAACCCAAAGAGCTACACCCAAGCCCTCCTTGCCTGTGGCCTTCTCCACACCTCTCCACCGAACGAATATCATCCAAATATTTAAAGAGTACCTGTTTGAAAGGGCAACAAACCAGCCCTGCGAGGCAGGAGGAAGAGATGGGTCTGACGGTGCCTAATGAAGCAGAGAGGTCTCCAAAATTAGAACTAGGGAAGCTCGATGGCTGGAGGGAAGGAGGGAAGGCCGGAACGCTGCTGGAGAACTGAGCCATGGTTGGGAGAAGGCATGGAAAGGAAGAGAGCAGTGTGCGTGGAGGAATGCCAGTAGGTAGCGGAAGCAAGAAGTGCTGGGCCGGAAGGATGCTCGCAGACCCAGCAAGACTCAGGCGGCAAGCGCAGCAGCGGGCACGGAATGGAAAAGCTACTGGCAGAGAGGAGTTGGAAGGGCGCAGGGAGGAAGTTGGAGATCAAGTGAGGATTCAGCGGAGTCTGAGATGTGAACAGATTCAGGAATGCCAGGAAAGACTTCAGGTCTCTGTTTTTAGGACAAACTGGCTGAGAAACAGGGTGGGGCTCTTTGGGCAAGTGTAGCCGGTCACCCTTTTTGGTTCAGTTAAGCCATTTGTGATTTACCTTACCCGTCCACTCAGAAAAACCTTTCTCAACCCTGGAGTGTGATATACGGCAGGCAAGGACTCGTCAGGACACTCGTGTATGGTGCTTCATCTACTCCTCACAGTAGCCTTAAAAGGGGGCTTTTATTGATCACAGATTTCCAACGAAGAACTAAAACATGGTCTGGAGAGATGGCTCGGCAGTTGAGAGCACTGGCTGACCTTTCGGAGGACCAGGGTTTATCCTCAGCCCCGACATGGTGGTGCTCGACCCTCCATAAGTCCAACTCCACAACTGCAATTCTTCTGGCTTTCCTGCGCACCAAGCACACATGTGATGCAAACACATCCATGCAGACTAAACACTCACACACATAAAATAAAATAAATCTAAAAAAATAAAGAATGATTAGAAGACGTGAAAGCACAGAAGAGCTGAGTTTCTTGTCAGCAATTGCATTGAGTGGCAGAGAAAAGATTCCGGCAGTTTGTCTGGCTCAAGTTGGGCTTCACCACTGTGATACCTGCCATCTTTCTAGAAAAAGCACCATGGGTCTGCACCCGAATTCCAGTTGTGTCTCTGCATTTCCTTAATGGGGTTACTTGGACAAAATGCTTTGTCTGCTCCCCTTCTTCTATTTTATGAAGATGGAGCTTACATGATTCCTGCCATTCTTATGGGCTCGGGAGAATTTCAGAGCCTCGAAGAGTCTGGCATCTGTCTTCCTCAAGCAGATGAAGATAGGTACAGCTGTCTCCAAAGTATTCCTTCAGTCTGTAGGGTAAAGGTCACTTCGATCTTTCCAGCACACACACCTGTGCGCACACACACACACACACACACACACACACACACACACTCAATCACTCACACGCACACACATCTCTGCCCAGGTCCCACTGAAGAGAAACTCATAAGGCTGGTGACAATTTATGATTCCCCCACCTCAGATGACAGAAGGCAATTTGAAGAGTCAATAAAAACTGTGCTGTACCAAGGGTATTTTATGTCTCCTCAAACATAAAACTCCATGGCCGTGTGATCAACGTACCAGAAATGAAGCCACAGACTGGGCTCACTGACAGGGAATGAACCCTGAGCGTGGTGGTTATTGGGGTAGACTTGACATGGAAAGTCTTTGAGAGTCCACACAAGCAAGCAGGCCCTCTAACTGTGGTCTTAGGGGTCTCTGGGATCCCTCTTCATGTATACTCCTGAACCAAAGCACCCCATCTAACCCTGGGATGTTTAAAATCCATTTACTGTAGCCCTGCTTTGGTGATTCTCAGCCCAGGTACCCACTGGTTCTGTGGCTTTAAGCAAACCATGCATCTTGCCACAATTCTGTTTTCTCTGTCACAAAGCAAGGATAGTTATGTCTGCGTTGTTGGAAGAGGCTGGCACCAAGAAAATACGCAAAGCACTGAACTGTTGAGAGAATGGGGTATCCCTTTCCAAAACAAAGAGCACAAGCCCTCATGTCCAAAGTCAATTGAAGACCTCAGAATTTTTTCAGAAGTATCCATCTGTCCACCTACCTATCCACATACCCATTCTCCGTCATCCCATCCATCTGTCCATCATCTGCCCATCTGTCCATCTACCCACCCATCCACCCATTTAACCAACTTATTCATCTGCCCATTCATCTCCATTCACTCAGTCACATGTCCACCCACCCAGCCATCTACCCACCTGTCTGTCCACTCACCCAACTATCTACCCACCTATCTGTCCACCCACCCAGCCGTCTACCCACCTATCTGTCCACCCACCCAGCCGTCTACCCACCTATCTATCTACCCACCCAGGCATCTACCCACCTATCTGTCCACCCACCCAGCCATCTACCCACCTATCCATTCACTCACCCAGCTGTCTACCCACCTATCTGTCCACCCACCCAGCCATCTACCCACCTATCTGTCTACCCACCTATCTGTCCACCCACCTAAACATCTACCCACCTATCTGTCTACCACTTATCCATCTAGAGATGTAGGTTGAGCATCCACTCCAGGCCGGGTAGCATGCAGAGTGACAAGTACACTCTAAGCTCTCATGCAGTACAGTTCTCAGGCTAGTGAGCAGGAAGAGTGATCCACACATCACTGGAAAAGAAACACTACAAAGAAAGAGATGGCAGGGTCCACTGTGTGATGAGATGAGGGTACCCTGGTTCCAAGGCACTCTTCTTGCCAGCAATGAGGAAATGGTTGCACACAAGAAGCAGCAAACAAGATGTGTATTGTGAATAGGCATTGTCGCAGAGCTCAGCTGAATGTTGTAGATGGAAATGTCACTAAAGAAAAAAATTACAGACTGAGAAGATGCCGGATGTGTGAATAGTCAAAGGAAAGATTTTTTCCAGGCCACGGCAAGTTCCTGAGCTCAAGTTCAGAAGTTCCAAGTAACTAAAGAAGACTCCAGGTGGCTTCCTATAAAAGGAAGAGGTTGAGCATCTACCAGCATCACTGACCCAAACCGAGGTTATTACTCTCGCTGGCTAGCTGTGGTTGTATTTGTGTCCTGTCACGACTGTAACACACTACTACAAGCTTAAGGCATGTGTGTCCTGTTCTGACTATAAAATATGACTATAAGCTTAGTGTCGAAAACAACACAAGTTTACTTCTGGAAGCCAGACATCCCAAACAAGTGTGAAGGAGCTAAAAATCAAAGTGTTAGAGGTGTTGGTCTCAGCAGGAGACATCTTCCTTCCTCAAATCGGTGCTGATATCCTCAGTTCCCAGGTGCACCCCTCAGCATCCCTGTCCCCATCACCCACACAGCGCACGGGCGTTACCCAACTCTGGCCCCTCAGCCACCGTCTTACAACTCTGGCCCCTCAGCTACCTTCTTACAAGACTTTACTATAGCTATGTCGGATAACTCAGGATCATAGCTCATCTCAGGATCCTTAGCTAAATACAGCTGCCAAGCGTCTTTTAACATCCAAGGTAACACACTCACAGATTCTGAGAATTAGGACACAAACACCATTTGACTAAGGTTTTATTTATTTTCTTTTGTTAGATGAGTGTGGGGGGGGGGTCTCCCATAGCTTAGACTGGCTTCAAAACTGCTATGTAGCCAAGGCCCTGATGACAGACAGGGAACACAGACATTTCTGAGACATTCTTCTATCTGCCATACGGTGTCTTAATAGCGCAGGTGTGGATGAGGACAGCTGACAAAGGCGTCAGATTTTAGATTCCACGGTATTTTCAGTCTTGGAAACAAAGCTATAGACGCCTCTCCTTATTCAGGGGATACCATTCCTTTCCTGACTTGAGGTCTCTACCTGGCTATGGGGCAAGAAGTTCTCCTGTCTGGGTGTGCCACTCCGGAAAACTCATTCCCACCTCAGCATCACCAACAGAGCCTTACTCCCCGTTCCTTCAGCCCTGGCCTCACAGTCTGCAGCTCATGGGATAAGAGTCTCCACTGGATTAATTGGCCGGTCTATGTTCTAGCTTGGGCCTGTGGGAAAGTCCCCTTTCTTGAACCACAGGGGTTACATTGGCCCTGGCTTGGGCCCCTGCCTAGCTATTTTTCCCCTCAGTGCCTGGCTGAGGCACAACCCCTCCATGCCTCACCTGGCCTGGCTTTCTCTGTGCATGGTTATTTCTCTCATCCATGATGGTCTGCCATGATAGAACTCAGGATGCAGAAATCAAACCTACAAACCTCCCTTCATAGAGGAAACAGGTGGGTAACGGGAAGAATGAGAGAGACTGTGACACCTCAGTGGAAGTATGCACAGCTGGATAGGAGGCAGCTGGGATGAGACTAACATGTACCTGAATGGAGCCCTCAGCCATTATCCCTGCTGACCACACAGGCACCTCCTGTGCTTGCTTTTAACCCAAGTCTATATGAGTAGGCATTTCAGGAGGTGGATCTCTTACAGAGAGCCTGGCACAAGGCAGGTACCCATACAGCCCCTGCCTGCCTGGAGTCTGCAAGGTCTGCAAAAATGTATACCATGGGGAAGAGAGGTGGGAGGCAAGCAGCCAGTCCCCTTCTTTGGCTCCCCCTGACTAAATCTGACATACCCTCTTCCACATTGATTTTGTAATCACCAATACCCTCGGCTCCTCCTCATCCCACCTACATAAGCAGGGGCCAGGAGACCTGAGCGGCTGCTCCATCAGGCATCAGGTACAGACATTAGCTAGCTTTGTGGCTCCCTGGGGACCACTAATGCACCTGTTCTTTCTGGAAGGCAGTTACCCTGCTCTCCGACTCCACCACCTCACCTCCACGCTCTTCGCCAGAGGATGGACTTCCTGAAAGATTGGCTATTTCAGTTCTCTTGTCTCCTGTCTCGAAAAGGCCAGGACCTACATCCATATGGGTTCCCTACCTGTCTTACCCATGGTGGGTCGGAATCAGCAGTGTGCTGGTGACTTCAATGGCCAGCTCTCTGGGAACAAAAGCCCCCAGTTCTGCCAATCACAGTGAGGTAAATGTTTTCACTGTAGGAGCTCTCTGCTTCCCAGTAGACGGAAAGGGTGCAGCTGTAAAACACGAGCCAGAGTACATACCCACCATATGTCTCCACCACCCTCTACCTCAATATCACCCTTATGTGGAAGAGGCCTCTCCCAAGCCAGGGTGGGATATGAAGGCATGGCCTTAGGAACAAACAGATCTGTGGGAGACTCCAAATCTTCCATTGAGTAAGGTAGATGAATTAAGGCAAGATGGCTGATTATGTCAGAACTTAGTCTCCTGATGAGGGAAATAAGACTAATGTCCCTTTTGTCAGAGGCTTGCAAAAACTGCCTACCAGCAGCAGGAAGTGAGACCCTACTGACAAGTATGTAAATCCTGAGGAGTTCCCAAGTATGTGCTGAGAGAACCAGCATACACAGACTCCCTGGCACCTTGGAGTCCTGTACACCTCCCTTGGGTATGGGACTGAGGTGTGTTGTTTGTCTTAATGGTATCTATGTCCAGTATGAACATAGAAAGACCAGCCCCATCTATGGTGTGATTATCCCATATTCTGTGACTTCAAAGACATCAGGATCTCCTGTCCCAAATAATATACTGCTTGTCCCTGCTGGATGACACCTGGAGTTCCATCCTGTTCTGACCCTGTTTCATGTGCTAACTCCTCAGAATGAGAAGACTGACCTTACCTGGTGCTGGCTGGACCCCTTTACCCAGAGTATGGGAACAAAATGCAGAGGAAGTGGGGGCTGGAGAAGATGGAGCTTCTCGACAGAGTGGCAGTGTCCCAGTTTTGCTCAGACAGCCCCAGTCCAGGGGGAAGGGGATGGCGGAAGCTCTTGGTGCCTTTGTTATTTGGGGCAGTACTCCGTCTGGGGCAGTGGAAAGCAGGGTCTCAGAAGGAAGCATCGTGTGCTTCTGGGAGCTAGTCCAGGCAGCTCAGGCTGATGGAACTGGGGGCTTCAGATCTATAGAGGGCTAAAGACGCTGATGGCTTGTTTATGTCCCTGTACCTGCACTTGCAGATCTTCTGTAACAGCATTAGTGGAGAGGTCTGAGAGGGGAGTGACTATGGAGAACCTCTCACTTACCAGCTGACTTGATACAGAACTCTTTCCCACTGTACACAGAGCCAGACAGAGCCAGGGAAGGAGGAAGGACATGGGCCTCAGGCAAGAGAAACACAAAGGAGAGACGGAGAAAGCTCAGGAAGAGAGGGGGAGATGCAGAAAAGAAGGGAAAAGAACACAAAGACTGGAAGAAGAGAGAGCTGGGGGCAGCAGGGGGAGGAAGAACGACAGCAAAGACAGAACAAAGAGAGGAAATTTGGGGGAAGAGAGGAGCCAGGAGGGGAAGATTAAAGAACAGAAAGGAGGAGTGTGTGTGCTAGCTGGGCAGGGAGGGGCAGGAGCTGGGGAGGAACAGCAGCCCGATGCCTCTCGCCCAGGAGGGAGTGGAGAGGAAGGGAAGGCAGGACCTTGAGAGTCTTATATCTTGATCAAGGCATGACTGATAGCATCCCAGCTGACCATCTTTCAGGGCCCTTGTTTGATGACAAAGCTCATCCCTCCCATCCACCATCCATTACTCTGACTCTCCCTCCCCGAGGCAAGAGCATCAATAATGCTCCCTCTCCTCGATGATGCTGAGCTGAGGCTGGCTGGCCGGCCAGCACTGGTGGGCATCCCGAACACCATTACTGGGCTCCCATCCTTCACCCCACCTGCTGGGTGGCTGACCGCCCTCCCTCCCAACGGAGTGGGCTGTGCTCAGCAACCCCCCACCCCCCGCAGCAGTCCTGCCAGGGCTGACCCTGCCGGCCAGCAGACAGTCAGGGTCTCTGCAGCTGATCTCTGGCAACTTGGTGCCAGGCCTCTGATTTTAAAAATGATTGTTTAGTTTTGTTTCTGCTTTAATTAAGAGAGAGCCCGAACTTCCCCATTCTGGTTGGTGCTTCCAAGAGACCTAACAGTTTGAATTTGAATATAAACATCTTCAAACATCTGTTGCCATAATTTGGTTGGATTAACTGACTAGTTTGCTGGGCCATCTGCTCTTCTCCCCAAACTCCATCATTACTTCTCCCCCTGGCCACACCTGGGGTCCCCCTGACTCTCCTCTGTGGGTAGAAGAAGCAATCTTAGAGACAATCCTGGTCACGGTGTTGAGTCTTCTTCCAGAGAAACTTGGAAGTATATCATCCACGATCTACAAATTCCAGAAGTCAAAGCCAGATCTGAGGAGAAAGGGCTGTGTGCAGATCTCTGTTAGATCACTCCTTTGACCTGCCTGTTCTAAAAGAGGTTTTCTCTTCAATTAACTAAGCCTTCGTCTCTCGGACCAGGGCTGCCTGCAAGGATGCCATGGTGGCACCTCCATAGTTCCAGATGCATTCCTGCACATGAGACATCCCTAGAGTCATGCAGTAGACCCCATGGGCAGCTGTGTCAGATAGCCTTATTTTTTTAGCGCCTGCAGGATTATCTGCCATTTATAGATGCCTTGACTCTAGGACAAAGGCTAGATCAGGAATGGCAGGGAAACCCAGACTTCTCTCATTATCCAGACACTATGCAAGGATCTCCACCAAGAGAGAGCCTCCTAGCCCCTGCCCAGACACACCCCATGGTGCACCCAACCTATCAACAGCCAAACTCAAGCTCTTAGGATCCTGTGTACCTTTGGAGGGAAGACCACCTTCCAAACATGACTCCACATGGTTCTGCAGGGGATGTCCCTGCCCTGTGGACTGAGGGCTGTTTTCCAAATAGGACACAGTGCTGGAGATGAGGAGTCCTGGGGTCAGCTTCAGAGGCGACGTGAGGACTTAGTACACGTGTTCCCAGGGATCAGCTCTGTGCAGTCCCAGCCAGAATCCATTCTCAGGCCACATAACAGCAAGGTGAGACCCAAAACACACAGGAGGGGGAAGGTGCTACAGGTCCACATTCCACACACACCCCTTCACTCATTCTTCACATGGCCCAGACTCCTTGCTGTCTCCTAGGCAGCATCTGTCCCTTGGTATACGCCATTTTTGAGTCTGCCATTCTTTCTCTCCAAATGTTCTAACATCAGGATAAGGGGACCCCTCTGCCACTGAACCCCAAGAAACCATCACCCTGCCTCACATTCCGTGGCATTTGTTGCGATCTACTTCCTTGATCTCTTAACTATCTGATTTCGCCTGCATACACATGGTGACATAGAGTTTGTGACCACAGGCTGAGAGAATAAATGATTGACTGAGTGAGCAAGTCTACCCAGTCCATCCTGCATTACAGCTAAGGTCCCAGCAACTGCAAACCCTCGTGCATATTCAACACACAGACAAAAGACTTACAACCCTTTGGCACCTGTAACTGATCTGAGAGTCCAGGCTGTCAGAAAAGCCCTCATTTCTCTGGTGGCTGCGAACAAAGTCGCCAGCTAATAGAAGCCCATTTCTAATTGCTTGACATAGAATAGAGGCACCTCCAGCCAGCTGAGACCGCTGACTCGCATTCATGGCCCCGATTCCTGGCTTACACCTAAGCCTTTCAGGTTTTATTAGAGGTTTGTTCATTTCATTTCCTTTTATGTGAGAAGGAAACTGGTCCCTGAGTGCTGGGAAGGACGTTCACTGTTACTTTTACCCATTGGAGGGCAGCTGTGTGGAATGCCAGCCCCATCATCAAGTGTGTGGGTTCAGATCAGCAAAGGGAGAGAAAGCAATCTCCTCTCCCCCAACATTAGATGGGGCAGACAGAGCCCCTACTCCCTGGACTGGCCGCATGGGTGGCTCTCAGAGCATAGCCTCCTCCAGCACATCCAAGCTATGGCTGGTACCCAGTAGCGTGGACAGCCAACAAATACAATCACAGACCAGCAAGCTCCAACAGTCCACTGGCCCCGTGCCCTATTACTACCACCACCACCACCACCACACAACTCTGATGCCAGATTGCCAGCAGCCTGGACCATAGCCACCAGCCTCAGCTGGGAATCCATGGCTGTGCTCAAGCAAGGGCCGATGCTATGATTCTGATGGACCTCATGATGGACCATGGCTCCTGAGGATACTGAGAGCGGTAGATCCCTAAACTGTTTGTGTGCCTCTCCTCCAGCCAGAGCAGCAAGAAGGGACTGTGTTCTTTATTCATTAGCTGTGAACTTTCATCTCTGCTAGACTAGGCCACGCTTGGCTTGAGACACCAGGCCCAGCTGTTATCCTGTGTCCTAAGCCCCAACCCAAGCCCTCCCCCTCAGCCAACTCCCTGCCATAGGCTAATTGCTCTTTCCAAAAGTTAAAGTGGAGAATTGCTTCTGATGGGAATCTCCATCAACACCCAAGCCTAAGACACCACAACCCAACATGGTAGCTTTTAGGAACTGGCCGTTCATAACCTCCCACCACCACCACCACCACCACCACCCCCATGATGAGAAATACAGGTATTTGTAGAAGCTAAAGAACTGGACTAAGCAAATGACATTCACTGTATAACAAGGTCATGTTTATCTCCCAGAACCTCCCAAAGTAAAAACTTGAGCGGAGCACTGTGCTAGGGGACAGGGACAAAGTAAAATGGAACCTCAATGTCAGCTTCACCCTCTATCAGGAACAGCAGCAGCTCCCCGCCCCCTTTCTCTAGTTAGAGATTTCAGAAGCTGCATTGACCCCATTGTCTACCTGCTTAAACTGCCTCACTGTGGGCTGGGGTGTGACTCAGAGGTATAACACTCACTTGGCATTCACAAGACCCCGGGTTTAGTCCCTCATACAAGAAAAGAAAAAGTCAAAAGCATCTTGATTGAGTCCCCAGGGCCCCCTCCGCACCTGCTTGGACCCACCCTCCATGCCTAACTGTTCTTTGATGACTCCTTGAAGCTCGGATGCCCACTCCTGGGGAAGCTTCCATTTACTGAGGGCAAGCTTTCCCTCCTTCCTCCTTAGCTCTCGAGTTTCTTTCTCAACTCCATCATCCTGTAATATGACCAACATGATTCCTTTGATTTCCAGGGTAAGGTCTGCCTTCCAGTGGACAGCGAGCTCAAGGAAGAAAAGCCGCTGACCTTCCCCTGCCCCACTAGTGCATTGCCTGACACAAAACAGAGGCTCCAAATCTGTCTGCAGGGTGAGTGACCCTGAGAATGTTTCGTAGAAAAGTCAGAGCTCATGACTCTGACTGGCAAGCCTGGCTGAGGTCAACATGTGCTGTACATTAGAAAAAGACCCAGTCTTTCCCAGTTGGTGGGCTACGAAGATTCCAGTCCCTCACCTCTGATGAATGCAAAACATACCCAATCCCACAGGGCCTGGAATTATCAACCAAGCCCAATTTCCAGGAGAAAGCAGTGGTCTCTGCCTGGTTAGATAGTGTCACAGTACCCATGGCACAGCAGATGAGAGTTTAGGGATGCTACCACACATCTGGACCTAATTACCCAGGAACACTAGCACCTCACATGTGTGTGCCTCAGGGAAAAGAAGGACATCAGAGGGTGCTAGGGCCTGGGAGAAGCTCATCTGTCTCAGGTTCCCTTGATTCAGCTGGGTTATTTGTCTCAGCCTCTGCCTGCCTAGTGTCAAGTATAGAACTGCCTTGGTCCAGAAACCCAAGTACCTAACCAAAGAGTGGTCAAGGGAAAGAGAATATCTAATTGTGTTGGGAAGCGATAAGCATGGAGACCCTCATTTTTTTCAGTAATTTCTATTAGTACATACTCATTGTATTAATGGGTTTTATGAAGACGTCTTTTGGGTAAGCATACCGTAGTGTGTATTGTTTATGCTTGTTTGTTCATTTAGGGGTAGGGGAGTTGATACATCTTGTTGTGTGTCCCAGGTTGACCTGGGGACTCAGGATTATCCTGCCTCTGCCTGCCAAGTACTGGGGTAGCAGGTGGGCAGCATCATACCTAAATTTCAATTAGTTTTCTTGTGTGACGCTGCGTGTGAACATGCGTGCATGGACATGCAACAGCCAGAGCACAGCATTGGGTGTCATCCTTCTGGTGCTGTCACCTGTTTTGGTTTAAGGTTTATTTGATGTGTTTGAGTGTTTGCGTGCATGTGTATTACCTGTGTGCCTGGTGCCTGCGGAGACCAGAAGAGGGCATCATATTTCCTGGAACTGGAGTTGCAGATAGTTGCAAGCAGACACGTGGGTGTTGGAAACCAAACCTGGATCCCCTGCAAGAGTAGCAAGTACACTTAACTGCAAACCCACCTCTCCCACCCCCAGTCGACCTTTTTGGTTGTTGATGCAGGACCTCTTACTACGCAGGCTAGACTGGTTGGCCAGTGAACCCCAGGGCCCAGCCTTCCTCTGCTCTCCCTGCTCTGGGGTTACAAGCGCATGTGTAGCTCTGCCTGTCCCTTTTCACATGGATTCTGGGGATCACATTCACATTCTTAGGCATGCAAAGCCTTTCCTAAATGAGCCAGCTCCTCAACCTACAGCTGGTTTTAACCAGCTTTTTACCTATTTTCTTACATGTATCCAGATGCCCCAACTTGGCCTTCAGAAGGGGCCCTCAGCCATGCCATGGGACTGTCATCTACTCCTCTCCACTGTCTTCTGTAGACTGAGAGTGTGACATCATCCCACCCAAGTAAGCACAGGCCTTAGCTGAGTCCCTGTAGAATCTCCTTCAAACCCCCTGAGCACCATTGTCACCTCTCCTGCTTTCAGTGTCTCTGTCATTTAGCATCTTTCCATCTTCCTAATATGAAGAAGGGGACATAGTGCATTTCACTGAATAGAGTCTAAAGCTGCCTCCTGCACACGTCTTCCTCTCTATGGTCCACATCCGTAACAGTCAACTGCCTTCACCAACTCGACCTCATTACAACTTGCCTCTAAATGATCATGTCACCTGTCAGTGTCAAAAAGCAGGGAGTCCTGTGACCTCTCCACCTTTGAACTATGACCCTATTGTTCTTCAAAATACTTGAGCTTTAGAAACATGAAATATTACGTCCACTTCCTTAGCACTCTTGGGTTCTCGGAGGGCAAAGGCCCTGTTGACACCTTGCTTCACACCCCCAGCCTCCAGAGCTGTCATAGAGAAATCTCTGTCCCTGGAGGTCATCTAGTCTGTGGTATTTTGTCCCAGTAGGCTTTAAGACCCTCCTCCAGGGCCATGTTTTCCTAATATGTTTCCTGTGTTGTATCTATCATGATGTTAATCATCACTGAGCCATGACAAAGCCCAGGGACAAGGTCTGGAGAAGTGAGTACCTGAGGTCAGCATCAACCTCATCCTCACCGAGGACTCAGGCGAGCCTGGAGTACACCTATGAAGATAGATCTGGTACACAGTCGGCCCTTATGAGGGATGCAATGTTGACTAGGAGAATTCAGAAGACAAAGAGGTCTTCCTAAGAGGAGAGAGGTCCTGGGATGAAGAAAGGCTAAAACTGAGTTGAGTAAAAGTAAGAAGATGGGGAAGCTCTGGGAGTGTCCCCACCTACCGCAGGCAGAGAGAACAAGCACCTGACTGAGCCTGGGTCCTGGAGCTTTCATGTGACAGGCTAAGGATCAGAGATCAACCCTAGGAGTGTGGAGGAGGCGCTGAGACACTTGTTTGTGGGTTGGTATTCTGCAAATGGGATGCTTGGAGTGTCATGAGGGGTTTGGTGAGTCTTCATGTGAAAAGAACCAATAAGAATCACTGCACTTGCTCATCAGAGGCAGACTCCTTTTCACCAGAGGGCAAAATAACCCCCAACTGTTTCTCTCCAGGTAAATCTTGCTAGAAACAAGCTGGATAGAGATGATGGGTACAGAGCAGGGCCATGTAGATGGGCCATCCATCAGGAAGAGAAGAAATAGCTTTGTCTCACCGTGGAAATGGGTTCCAGAGACAAAGAAGAGCCTCCTCCATCACTGTTGCCTGGCACCTGGCTTCAGGGGAGCCCTCGGTGGGCTTACAAGAACATCTTCTTTCCAAATGCCAGGACAAACCCTGGGCAGCTCAGGGACCATCCTATTTGGCTCTACACAAATTCAGCATTGGTGTTTAACTTTTTTTTCCTTAAAAAAAAAAACTCCCTGTTATTTAAATGGTTTTAAACATGAAACTAGGCCAGGAAAAGGGGGTAGCATTGTTTTAATAATTAGCAATTATGATCGCTGCAATATTAATTGCATATTTCCATAGCAAACACTTCCCCAGAGGGCCAGGGGTGGTTAGAGACTGACAGAGCCTAAAACTGGAATTCCTAAGAACAGAAAAAGAAGAGAAAAGCAACTTCTCCATTTAAGCAAATTACCACGGGGACTGCAGGCCCCTCTAATTAGCCTGGCTTGCCATGGTAGCAGGAGCGAGCAAGGCTGCCTCGCAGTCTCACTCAGCGTGAGGGCCTACTATCCCATCTTTCTATCCCATATCTTCCTTCTTGTCATTTTAACAAGGGAGCAACTTCTTTCCAAGTGTGGTTGGGCTGAGCTGGGAGCCTGCCCCCCACCACTTAGCTCCCCCGCCAGGCTGGGGCCCGGGGTTCATTCCTAGGTTCATTTGTGCAGATCGTGGCCACCTCGGGAGAAGGGCAAAATGGGACAGGACCTTAGGCAATTCTTAATGGCAACACTCACGGGAGGCCAGGGCAAGAGAGGCCACCAAATCAGTCTCCCCAATTCTATGACACAGATTGTGGGGTTCAGGCTGAAAGGAGGTATCAAAAAAAAAAAAAAAGCAGGAGGGGAGAAAGAAGAGGAAGTGGGAGGGATCTAGGAAAGGAAGGAGGGAGGGAGAGGGACAGCCGGGAGGGAGGTGGACTGCAAACGGAGGAAAAGAAGGCACAGAGCCAGCAGTGGTGAAGCAGCAAATGGCTACTCACACTTGCTGGATATGACGTCTCTGAGATTGGTAAGCACTCACCAAAGAAGGGCCTTGAAAGCACCCGGCATTCCTTCTGCACACCACCTTCCAGCCTGCCAGCATAGCCCACACCAGCAGCCACCCATGAAGCCGGAAGAAGCAGGAAGGCTAGCGGCAGAACCCACCCATCCCTCCCCTAGCTGTGCCTGTCAGGGGAGCTCAGAGCCCAAGACTGCAGATCCCGAACTGTCACACATGGTGAATTAGGGCATCGCTGCAGCATTGGGGGAAGAAGGCATTACTGACCCAATGTCACAGCTGTGAAGACAGAGGCAGCCTGTCCCAGGTCACAGTCACACACTTAGAAAGAGGCTGAGGCTGAAGCTCTTTCTAGCACTAGGCACCATTTCTCCCAGGTCACTCCTGGTAGCCTGAGTCCTGCTGAGCAAACCTACAGATAGAAGAGCTGGACTGCCTGGCTGCCCGGATGCTGGCTGTGACCTGGTCCTGTCCCCCTGAATCTGAGGGAGACTAAAGAACACCATTCCTAGTTTTGCCCAGGGTACATAATCTCCATTTTCAAGGACTTGCAAAGCAAAACTCCAAACTCACAAATAGAGACAGTGCAGGGCAATCATTCTCATTGTGAAAGGCCTCTCCCTCAGGTGCCTTTAAACTGGGCGCTCCCTTGTGGTTGGAGCAGTTGTTTACAGATCATCATCGCTCCTGGATGGAGAAGCTGGGAGGCCTGACAGAAACTCACAAACAAAATGTCTCCGGCCCACCCGCAGCAAAAGCAAAGCAGCTGCTGAGCTTGTAGGGGAGAGAAACTGGGTGACTGAGCACAGACGCTCAGCGTGCAAGAGGAGCCTCCGGCCCCTTGCTGGCCCCCTAGGTCAGCACAGCAGGATGCTGTCACCTTAGCATGGTAGAGAGCCCACAGGCCACACTGTCCCCTTGGCCTTGGCCATATGAGCAGCTCTGAGGGCTGGGGAGGAACGTGAGCCCCTAGAGGTCTTAGTCCTGTAAGCCTGAGGTCACATGTCCTGTTGTATGGAGACACTGAACCCCGCCCTGCTGTCTCTGAAGCTATCATGATACCTTATGTTGGCACTGTTGGCAAGGGTGGTGTCCCACCACCTGGGGTTGTGGGGACAGCTTGACACATGACACCTGGCACTTCACAGATGAGAGTGGCTAGGAGTCACAAGCCCCAGGGGAGGAGGTTGCTATGTACCACACGTGGGACACACAGGACTCTAGGAGGCAGGCTTTGTCATGAGTCGAGAGTGAGTGACCACCCATTACCACAGGAGAATTCGATTGTTTTTTTCTGAGCAGTCTTGCAGCTGGCAGCAAGCTGAAACCCAGTCACCAGGCCTCAGAAGAACCTACCTCACCCCCGAAACAAGGAAGGCTTGGCTGGGTGGTTGGTCCATGCAGAAAAAAGAGAAGGGAGCATGCTCTAAGCCATAGGGAGCCCTCCAGGTGTCAGGGGTAGCCTGCAGCATCAGATATTGATTTTAGGATCCATGTTGCAGAAAACCCTGGCTTCCCCCAGAGCCCTGGGGAGCTCGCCATCACTAACAGTAGCCATAGGTTTCAAAGGAACAGACCCACTCAACACCCAGGCCAGGTTAGGAGACCCAGGTTCTAAAGAAGGCTTCCTGCTACAGAAGCTTCTGCCATTCCAGACTGGACAATGGGCTCTGTGGCCCCAGCCTGGAGAGTGCACTGCCCACCCTCCTAACAGACCTGGGCAGCTTTGCTCACTGCGCCAGCCCAGCGCCAGCAAGCAAACACTACCCAGCAGATTTCAGATCTTACTTATCCCTGGGAATCCATCTCAAAGCCGCCTTTGGAAACTCCTAAGTAGGAGATAATGCTCGGATTTCAGCCTCACCAAATAGTTTGCAGTACAGTTATTCACAAAGCCCTAGCAGGCAGGAAGAAACAACCCAGCAGAACAGTGTTTAAGTAAACAGCAGTGTGGGGTGGATAAAGAAAGGGAAAGGAAGGGAGGGATGGACAGATAGGGAAGGCTAGACACACACACCCACACACACACACACACACCACTGCTATGTCCCCATTCCTTTCAAAGATTGACTGAATAACTTCTGTCAAGCTCCTCACCCAACACACACCGCAGAAGCCCCAGCCCCTGTTCCCAACAGCCTTGCTTTGCTATGAAAGTGCTATGCTGGGCTTCCCTGGGGAGAGAACTAGAGGAAAGACGGGGGTGGGGGAGTGAGGGGTGGGGTGGGGGGCTCCAAGAAATGATATGGAAAATATGTTGTTGACATATGTTCAGGGGCAGGGAAGGAGGGACCATAAGACGACTCCTCACTGAGCGTCACTTGACTCCAAGCGCCAAGTGTCACTTGTAAAGGTAGACAGAGCAAACAGGACCCAGGGGGAAAGCCAGGCTGAAGCAAAGAAAGCATTTCTAGAGAACTGTGTGCTAGGCTGGCCTGCCTGGTACTCTTCCTTCAGAAAGGCCCTTTATTGTAATGGCTGCTAAGGCAATTATGACAGCTGGTGTTGGTACTGAGGAAATTTGGTTACTTGTAAGAGTCGGGAGAGAAAAAGCTGAGGAGGCGGTACTCTCTGAGAGACCTGAGGGTACAGACAGTGGTGGCTGAAGGAGACAGGAAGCCACCATGCACATCTCTCTCAGCTGAGGAGCTGAGGCGCTGCTGAGATCTGGAATGGAAACAGCCTGAGAACAGGGTGCTGCCTAAAGGCAGAGCCCTGGGGCTCTCGGAGTTGCACGAAACCCACTTGCTGGTTAGGTGGTGGTGTTGTTGTTTTCTGTCACCTTGCCACAAATTAGTCACCTGGGAAGAAAAAACCTTAATTGAGCAATTGCCTCCAGCAGCTGGCCTATAGATAAGTCTACAGGGCCGTTTTCTTGATCAATAAGTGATGGGGGGGGAAGGGTGCAATTCACTGACAAGGATGTCATCACTGGGCAGATGGCCCTGGGTTCTTGAAAAAACCAGAGTGAGGAAGCCACGAAGACAAACCTGTAAGCAGCTCCTCCATGGCCCCTGCATCAGCTCCTGCCTCTGGGTTCTGGCCCTGACTGCCTGATTTCCCTCAGTGATGGACTGTAATGTGGAAATGTTAACCAGGGAAGGGAACAGGACTCATGGGGCTTTCAGCTGTCCCCTCAAACGCCCTCTACACCCTTCTCCAGAACCTATCTTCTTGCCCCCAGTCATTGACAACTCTGATGACCCAACGCTGAGGCAACAGAGTGATATTGGCCTATCCTGCCTGCTTCACCACAGTCCCTGTGTTTGTCAAACTGGACATTGGTAAGTGTTTACTGAACTGAACTGGGAGAAGAATGGCTGGCACCCAGGACTTTCTGAATGAGCAATTTAGTACAGTGTGGGCCACGTTGCTGGGCCTGTAGCGCTAGTCCTAAAGGCTTGACGAGTTTCTTACACCTTCAGCCCCAGTTCCCATGAGCAAGTCACAACGGCACTATCCTGACCAGCCTCATTCCCATCCCCCACCATTTCCCATCCACAGCTTAGCGCACAGTAGAGCTTCACATTATACCTGTGTGCTAGTCCACAATATCACCAAAGAGTGGTCATAATAAGCATATAGTCCTATGTGTGCCAGGCAGGACCATCAAGGTCACCCAAGGGCACACTCATGCCAGGGATGGTCCCAAAGTCAAGAAAGATCAAGGTTGTGTTGGGATCTCAGAAGTTATAAACAAAGACCAGACAGGAAAGCACAGTGTTCAGCGTGCACACACATTGACCTGCAGAGCGGCAACTTGGAGGCTTGGAAAAGAGCGTGGCTGAAGATTCGTCACATTCATTTTATCTTTGCCAAGTGCCAATCCCAGTGTTGAGATGGGGAAGACATCGCATGCCACAAAGGATGTACAGGCCACAGCCTCCCATTGCTCTAAAAGGCCGAACTGTCAGAGCTGGCGAGCAACATTTCAGATTATTCTGGGTGAGCCTCCAATTTTACAAATGAGGGCACAGACTTCCAGGAAGCCACAAAAATCCCTTCAAGGTTAAATAGGCCCTGGAATCTAGATCAAGGCTTCCTAGTTCAGTGTCTGCCCATTCCATTCCTTGTTGCCCCTGCTGTGGACCAGAGTCCAACAGCCTTGTTGCTGTTTGCCACCCATCTCCTCAAGAGTCGTGTTAGCCCTGTGTGGGCCGGCACTGGATCAGAGTTCTCAGTCCAACACCAAGAACACTGCCTGAAGCTTCACAGGCAGAATGGACGGGGTGGATAGAACAGAGTGAGCAAATACAGCTGAGTGAACTGTGTGCTACAGCGTGGGCTGGAAGACTCTAGAAGAAATGGGTGTGGAAATGCAGCCTGACAGAGCAGCTGGCAGAACTAACTAGGGCTGGGCTTCCAGTGTGGGCATAAAAGGCCCCAGGCTCGCTCGCTCGCTCACTCACTCTCATGCCCCCTGTACAATATGCCACTTCTTCCATCACCTTCCATACCTGTCCACTCTCTCACCCCAGGCGAGGACAGGCAATGCTGTGTACGCTGTGTGACTGTGGAGGGCCAGTTCCTCATCTGGAGCATGGAGGACGATACATTCAGAACCACAACTTTCCGGAGAGCTGCTTTGGAACAGGATGAGCAACTGACATAAGGTAACATTTGTGTGTTCGCTTAACTAAGCCAGAGGATGCCCAGATATCAGGATGCCTGCCTGTCCCACAAGCCTGTGCCCTGACATCGGGAATCCAGAGGAGCCCCCCTTGCTGGCTTTTAATCGTGAGTCAGGCTCACCGTGGGCCTCCGCCTCTGCTCTGTTTGTTCTCCCCTGATGTCTGCCTTAGCCCTCACCCACTACTACGCCTGGCACCGAATCCTACCCCTGACACATCATCCCCTTCTCGTGAAGCCCTAGCTATGATCTTCCAGCCAAGGATGCACACACCTGTAATCCCAGCACAGACAGAAGGATCGGAAGTTCAAGGCAAGTGAACTCGGGTGCACTGTGTGTTTTTGGCAAGTCTGGACTACAAAAGAACCAGTGGCAACATAAACGAATAAACAAACTAAAACCTCCATGCTCAGTCCCTACTGGGTGTTCCCTGGCTATCCTGAGCTGACTGTATCTTATCTGCCAAGTCCCTGCCCTCCGGCCTTCCCGAGTAGCCACTCCTGTTTGTTCCTAGCGTGCCCTACAGCATCCTCCATCTGAGGCCTCACCACTGTACAGTCGCCTAACCCGGACCTAGTGCCTCCCTTGCCAATCAATCATCCTTGCTGGGAAGGAATGAGAGACAAAAAGCCAGCAGAACAGCAGGACCTTGAGTTGAATTTCATTTCCCTCCCAACCCCTGGCTATTTAAGGAGTTAGAAGCCAGGCTTTGCTCGCTGCATGTATGTACACATTTCCTCTGTGTGATTGCCTATTCTATTTATCCCGGGGAATTTGTTTCAAAGCCACCTTTTGGAAACTCCTAAGTAGGTTGTAATTCGGTGGATTTTCTGTTCTGCTCACTGCCTGGCAATGTCGTTTATTCCACAAACACGTCAGCTGGGGGTTGGGGTGGGGGAGGGATGCATAAAATATGGGGCTGTGCTTCCCCCTATATTCCCACATTGTTGCAGCCTGGATTCGAGGACGGGACCTCTTAGCTGGGCAGGGCTTATGCAAAAATTCTTAATGTCTAAACTTTTACATCCTCATAACCTGTTATTAGTATGGACGTAGTTGTCTCTGAATGGCATTTAAAAGCAAATTGGATTTTCTTCCCCTAGCTGATACTGCCCTCAGATCCACTGGCCAGAGAATGTAGCTTACTTCCTGTCTGAAGCATCCATTTATCATGTGTCACAGGATCTGAAATAAAATTCCTTTGTAGACGACTGTCTAATAAAGAGGTTCTTAGCGTTCATAATTTACCTCAAATGTCATTTACACACCAACTCTCTCACATCCTCCATCTAAGGTACAGAGCTGAAAGGTTTGAGATGATTTTCTGAAGATCCTAGATTCGTGTTCTGGAATAGTATCTCCATTAAACACCAGCTTCTTACAGGCCATCAGAAAAGCCACCTGCTGGGCAGGGAGGAAGTAAAATCCTCGGAGCCCAGGGAGGGGGAAGGCTAGCCATCAGCCAGTAAGAACAGGATTCTGTGACTTCTGACGTTCACCAGTGTATACACAGGATTTTCAACATGGTAGCCTTTTGCTTGGTGGAAGGGCCAGAGTGTGGACTAAAATCTTCACCTTCAAGATCTTTCTGGAAGCAATGCTAACAAATTAATCAAGGAGTACAGACCGGACAGCACATTCGACTTTATTTATTTATTCTTTTAAAAAGTGAGGGGGTCGGGGTGCAAGCTAGGCACAGTGGAACAAGGCTATACTCTCACATACTTATGAGGCTCAGGGAAAGATCACAAATTCAAAACTTGCCTGGGCTACAGTGTAAATTCAATTCCCAGCAATACCTACATCAATCAATTAAGGAAGGCTCATGTATCTCCTGCCGGGACCTTTGCCATCCCTAGCAGATACAGGGCACCTCACTAGCTCCTTTTGAACCTCAGTCCCGTTTTCTTGAGACAGACCTTCACTGTTACCATTTATGTGTGTGTCCATTGGACAAAGGTCTCTCAAGGCCAATTGTGCTCTGTTCCCTCTGTCTCCCCAACATCGGGGCCACTGCTTGTCACTTGGAGGGCACCAAACAAACAGCTGAATAAACAGAAGATCCAGTCCCTGCTCCTGTGTTGTCCATTCCAATATGAGAGACAGAACACATCGAGGGCCAGCACAGGGCCTGGTTCTCCATCAGCCAAGCCCAGGCTGAGGACCCAGCCATGACAAAGGGGGGGGGGGCAACTGCTGCGGCTTCAACAGTAAATTCTTCTATTCCCCTGGACATCACGGGACTACCCTATTTGTTTCAGAACAAGAAGAAAGGAAGCCAGTCTTGGGGCAGGGGAAGAGACCATTAGTAGAGCCACCCGGGAGGCTTCTGGAGCATCTGAGCCAAAGTGGCACATGTCACTGTTATGTGCATTGAATACCTGTGGCCACCAGGCAACCAGGAGACTGCCTCCTCTACATTTGACCTAATAAGGAAAAGAATGAAGTAAACAACCACAGCAGAAGCTCAGACATCTGCAGAGGCCATGATAGGAGGACACGGGGAGGGCAGGGGAAGGGGAATGGAAGGCTCTGTCCCAATTCATCCTAGAGCAACTTAGAAAGACTTGTTGTTCCCAATTGAGGCCCCATCTTTTACAACCAAAGCAGTGTAGCTCAAGCAGACTCTTCTTCTTAGTCAGCTGGGGCTGCCATGACGAGGCAATGCCACAGGCATGTGCTGTTCACAACTGTTAAGTCTGGTGTACTTAGTGGTGGGCTCAGGCAAGACTCTGCTCTCTGACCATGGACCCTAGAGGTGTGAGCTGGCTTACAGCATTTCCAGAATGGCTGAAACCCATCTGGAGAGAAATGCTCATACACAGTAGCACCTTACAACACTCTATGAAGGTCTGACTGTCACGGGCATTGAAGTGCACCATTAACTTCCACACGTTGTGAGACCCGGGTTAATGACTACGGCTAACTGACACAGCCCCCTGAGTCAGAACTTTAACATGAATACCTTTCTCCAAGTCATAGGTTTTCCTTCATTTTCCTGCTGTAATTTGATCCGTTTCTAGCTTTCTCTGTTGCTTGGTTGTAGACTAGTAATGTTTTCCATCAGTCCTGACAAAGTGTATCCATTTTACTGGTCTGTTTTAAAGGAAAGATTTTGGCACCTTCATTTGAGCTCTTATCGTTATTAACTCCTTCATTCTATGTCTGTGGTTCTGGATTATTGGTCTTTACCTAATCTCTTCAAATGAAATCTTAGATTATTCGTTTGCAGGCCTGATGTTTTCCAATGACCCTACCTCTGTTTTCGTTGACATAGAGTGCCCTGGCGATGACTCTATGGTGTGTGTTTCCGTTTGGACTAACTCTCTGATGTAGTGACCACTGAAGTGAGTGTAGCACCTCAGTCACAGGTGCCTGGGCCTTATTTCCACTGTTATGTGGGGGCGCCTCCTTGCTGTATTATACTGTGCTGGGAGATATGGCATTGAACTATGATAGTAATCTCCCCAAAATACACTGAGTTATTTCTGACCCGATAGGTAGGCGATCATGCCCTGTGTGTATTTGAAAGGGATTTTCATTCATTACCAGGTTGGTAGATGTACACAGTCAACCTCATTAATTGTGTTATACCACGAGTGTCCTCCACGTTCTAACCTAGTTTCTTTGTTGGTCTGTCTTGTTGATCTGTTGAGAAGTAAGTTAAAATCTCTGACTGTAAGAATATATTTATCTGCATCCCCCAATGACGCTATCAATTTTTGCTGTTTATGTTTTCAAGTCTTTTGTTATGTGCATAATGGCCCATGATTGTTATATATCATCTTAACAGGGAATTTCTTTCCTTGCCATAAAACATTCCTCTTTATCAGCTATTAATATTGCTATCCCTATTTCTGTGCTATTAGCCTGCGCCGGAACATATCTTTATATTTTCCTCTTATTTTCAACACTGCTATTTGTTCTCTATATGTATTTTCCAA